>NC_092421.1:79449864-79749864 GCF_040894005.1 Engystomops pustulosus
GTCATTCTGTAGGAAGCTCCATTGTTTACTTCCTGTGGATAACACCTGGTCCCTAGTTATGTGATGTCACACGGTTGCTCGGCTTGTTATAACACAGCTCTGATTACTATCTGTAATATATAACTAGCTGTGCACCTGTGTGACATCAGATGACCAGGGATATATAACGAG
Organism: Engystomops pustulosus; assembly: GCF_040894005.1. Classification (NCBI taxonomy): domain Eukaryota; kingdom Metazoa; phylum Chordata; class Amphibia; order Anura; family Leptodactylidae; genus Engystomops; species Engystomops pustulosus. The sequence goes on from NC_092421.1 coordinate 79,450,036, forward strand.
CTGTGCACCTGTGTGACATCACATGACCAGGGATATGACAAGCTATGCACCTGCATGACATCACATGACCAGGGATATGACAAGCTATGCACCTGCATGACATCACATGGCCAGGGATATAACGAGCCGTGCACCTGTGTGACATCACATGACCAGGGATATAGCGAGCCGTGCACCTGCGTGACATCACATGAGCAGGGATATAACGAGCCATGCACCTGCGTGACATCACATGACCAGGGATATAACGAGCCATGCACCTGTGTGACATCACATGACCAGGGATATAACGAGCCGCGCACCTGTGTGACATCACATGACCAGGGATATAACGAGCCATGCACCTGTGTGACATCACATGACCAGGGATATAACGAGCCATGCACCTGTGTGACATCACATGACAGGGATATAACGAGCCCGCGCACCTGTGTGACATCACATGACCAGGGATATAACGAGCCATGCACCTGTGTGACATCACATGACCAGGGATATAACGAGCCGCGCACCTGTGTGACATCACATGACCAGGGATATAACACGCCATGCACCTGCGTGACATCACATGACCAGGGATATAACGAGCCGTGCACCTGCGTGACATCACATGGCCAGGGATATAGCGAGCTGTGCACCTGTGTGACATCACATGGCCAGGGATATAGCAAGCCACACAGCACAGGCAGGGAGCCAGGTAATGTGAAATAAACTATTATAAAGTACTAAAATGCTTCAAAATGCTGATAAAGGCATTTTAAAAATCAGCAGAGCAGAGGCTAAACATGACATTCCTGGTGACAGGTTCCCTTTAAACTCCCATCTAAAAATGACTGGTGCCTAAGGGGGCCCATAAACAGTTACAGAAAACTAATAGATACAGGAAATCATCCTTTTCGTTAGGTTTATCATGTACTGGATGTAGGACGCTCGTAAGTGAAGATTCGGAGGAACTTCTTGTCCTTGAGCTATAAATCATAATGACCAGAGACCCTGATAGATGCAGCTTTTCTCTACCAGTCTAAAGGTTTTCCGGATTTTTGTGCACATTTTGTGTATTTTTTAGTTTATTGTGGACTTTTTTTTATGGAGTTCTCAGAGAAAATTAAAAGTCTACACCAGGTCACTGATGTGTACGAGAAAGTCCCATTTATTAACCCTCATCCTCAACTGTACAAGATATTAGGGTCAAAGATTGTGGCAACAGATAGAGAACGTCTGAGTGACCCACTGCCCCACGACCCCACTGCCCCACGACCCCACTGCCCCACGACCCCACGACCCCACTGCCCCACGACCCCACTGCCCCACGACCCCACGACCCCACTGCCCCACGACCCCACTGCCGCACGGTCCCCCACCCTCACGGCGCCCAACCCACTGCCGCCTGACCCCGGCAGCATTGTGACCCCCCCAAAAAAATCCTTTGGTTATCTGACTTGCCTATGAACACTAGATTTTTCCACTAAAGAATTTGATCATAAAACAAGATCCCAAGATGTATCAAAAGCGATGGACGGACTGATGGGCCGTCAGCTTCTGGACCTCTAGGATCCAGAATTGGGTCAGATACTAGGTCCGGGTCAACACTACCCATAAGGATTTATTTAGGTACCAATTTATCATCCTAATTATCTATATTACTATGAAAACTTTTTACATTTGGGGCTGTTCAGTTTTAGCTACAGAATTTATGATCTTTCCAGTGATGTTTCTACACCTATAACCAACAAATGCATCATCTCAATGGTTCCAGCAGTGAGGCCGACCCAGGGGATCCTGCACCCTGTGTGACCTGGGAGAGGGGGCGTGGCTTAATGTATCTGTCTGATTTATTATGGCATTTATTTACAGTATTTTAAAGAAAATCTACCACCAGGATGAAAGATTGTAAACCACGCACTGACATACTGGTGAGCGCCCCCTCTGGCAGGATCTTATGCCCTTGTTTTTAAGAAAAAAAAGGCTTTAAAAATTATGCAAATTAGCCTGAAGGGTTTTGGGCTCCATTAACACCCATCGAGCCTGGAGGCCCTCAAGCTCATTTGCATAAAATTGTAAAAAACCTTAAAAAAAAAAAAAAAAACAGGCATAAAAAGATAAAAGAAGCGCAGATCCTGCCCGAGGGGGCGCACACCTGTATGTCAGTGCTTGGTTTACAGTCCTTCATCCTGGTGGGAGATTCCTTTAGTTCTGTGAACTTGGCCAATCATCAGGGTAAGTTTATCCATTTGGTTACTGATTAATTTAACCCCCTGCAGAGTTGAATTTTCCCACAATGCATCACATGCGCCTGCGCGGGGCGCTACATAGGAGAGATGCAGGTTCGCAGACAGTTTAGAATTATTGGGAGTGAGACCTTCATCCTCACCGTCCTCTCCTTGGTGTAATGCGGCCAAACCTTCCACCTCCTATAACAACTAGACGGAGCCGGAGGAGATGGCGGTCCTGGGGCACCGCCACAGCAAGGGAAGGAGTTTGGTTTCCGTTAATGACCCCAAACCCTCCACCGGGAAAGCCCTTTCCTCCAGTACTTCCCAAATTACCCCTCCTGCTGCAGAATATGTTTTGTATAATTAAACTCTTGTTCCTAGGGATGGTTTTCCGTTCCGTTTTTGCGTAATTCTGTGATGCAGCTGCTGCCTTAACAATTTCTAATAAAACTTTATGCAAATTAGTTTATGGGGCTACTGGGGGCGTGTTGTAGCCCCATAGCGCTCCAGAGCAGAAGGTAACTTCTCATCCCCCCCAGTTGCCATTTCATACCTGCCCCCACGCTTGTAATTTATACCTTGTAGGTTTTATGCGCAGTGGCTCACATAGTCGCCGGAGGCCGCATCACAGACAAACGATTGGGAGCAACAACGCAACAACGCTCACTTACAGCAGATGCGTCTCCAGCAGAGGGGCAGGAACCACGGTTCTGGCACAGTAGCTCTACTAAAGTCGTGAAAGGGCTAATGGGGGGGGCGTGAAAGGGCTACGGGGGGGGGGGCGTGAAAGGGCTACGGGGGGGGGGGGTAAAAGGGCTACGGGGGGGGGGGGGTAAAAGGGCTACGGGGGGGGGGGTAAAAGGGCTACGGGGGGGGGGGGGGTAAAAGGGCTACAGGGGGGGGGGTAAAAGGGCTACGGGGGGGGTAAAAGGGCTACAGGGGGGGGGTAAAAGGGCTACGGGGGGGGTAAAAGGGCTACTGGGGGGGCGGTAAAAGGGCTACTGGGGGGGGGGGCGGTAAAAGGGCTACTGGGGGGGGCGGTAAAAGGGCTACTGGGGGGGGGGGGCGGTAAAAGGGCTACTGGGGGGGGGGCGGTAAAAGGGCTACTGGGGGGGGGGGCGGTAAAAGGGCTACTGGGGGGCGGTAAAAGGGCTACTGGGGGGCGGTAAAAGGGCTACTGGGGGGGGGGCGGTAAAAGGGCTACTGGGGGGGGCGGTAAAAGGGCTACTGGGGGGGGCGGTAAAAGGGCTACTGGGGGGGGCGGTAAAAGGGCTACTGGGGGGGCGGTAAAAGGGCTACTGGGGGGGGGTAAAAGGGCTACTGGGGGGGTGGTAAAAGGGCTACTGGGGGGGTGGTAAAAGGGCTACTGGGGGGCGTGAAGTAGCCTTCGGCTCTGGAGGGCTCTGATGCAGCTGCTGCGTGGAAGGGAAATCTGCAGCGGGAACTATATCAGAAAGTAGTTTCCTAATAGTAGATTTCCTGTAAAATGCCCAAACTTCCCCCGTGCACCTGAATGCGGAGCACTTAAGAGTAACCAAAATACATAAGAAAAAATTTACAATTTTTGAACAAAAGTTCTTCCCGACCCGCGAGTGAAGATCATCACTGGGAACAAAAGTTTAATTATCCAGAATGTATTTTCCTTTCCCTCCGCTTTATGACAAATGTTAATCTGTCGCATCTACATCAATCTAATTCCCCGGCTCCTTGATTAAGAACATCAACTTTTTATGCTTAGAGCCCATTAAACTATTGAAAGGTGGGAGAGGGGACCCCGTGGTCAGACTCTGCTCATTACAAGTCGCGCGTTGTTCCAGCCAAAAAATCCCGGAGCGTCGCTGCCCAGAAATACAATAAAATGTTAATGGTTTTTTAATGCTGTTATGTGATTTTATTTCGTTCAGCGTTGGAGATGATGGAGGCTTCTGGCAGGAGAAGTGATTGATGCCTGGAAAACTTTCAATTGCTAAGTCTACAGAAATGGCGCTCGTATGTTTTACGGTGGTGAGACCCCGTACCCCCAATTATAGAACAGAGGTAATTTGGCTTTCCAACAGGCAAGAAAAAAAAAAAAAAAAGCATTAATGAAACGGAATAAATCCAGCCAATTAGTCCATTTCACAGTTATTGCCACTTCATGACGCTCCAAATTAATGTGATGTAAAGGGCCGATTAATGTGATCCGGTGCGGCCATTTACAAGGCGACGCGTGGAGGGAACGGGCAAGTCATAAATTACACGAGCGCCGGTCCTGGAAAATAATCAGGTCTCTTTTTTTTTAATATATAATCTTGAAGAAAAGTCAAGCGGAGCCTCAGAAACCGCTCTGCACGTTAATGGGAGAAATAACGGACAATTCCGTACACTGCGGATACAGCGAATCGGCTGCTGATTGGTCAATATGTTGGGGACATTGCACTTCGTCAGAAACTTGTGACCTAAAAGGGAAGTGGCTTCAGTGCTGAAACGCGTTGCGATGCTGGAACTGCGATCCAGAGCAGGTAAGTAACTGATCCTCAGTCCCCGGGGGATACTCCTGGAAATCCCCTTTAATGAAGGTCACAATGACATAAATGGAATATTCAGTGATACAATATATGGAGCAGGATGTGGGGTCACAGACAATGCGACACAGCAATGGTTACTCTCATCCATGCAGACGAGAAAATGATAAAGGAAACCCCTAGTAGAGGTGTGACCTGGGCCTAAAAAGGCATTTGCAACTTTTTAATGTCCCAATAGAAGAAATTACCGTATATACTCGAGTATAAGCCGACCCAAGTATAAGCCGAGGCCCCTAATTTTACCACAAAAACCTGGTAAAACCTATATTTAGTTTACTCGAGTATAAGCCGAGTTTGGGTTTTCAGCACATATTTTGGTGCTGAAAAACTAGGCTTATACTCGAGTATATAAGGTATTTCAGGACAAAATGAAAAAAAACTTTAAACTATAGGATTTTGTATATACTATAGGATTGTAAACATAAATGTGAAGCTCTGGGAATATTGGAGGGAAGTGGCGACTTATGGCACCAATTTAATTTGATAAAAAAAATTATTATACCTTTAACCCCTTAAGGACCAGGCCTTTTTTTGTTTTTGCGTTTTTATTTTTCACTCCCCACCTTCACTGTGCGCCCCAAATGACAAGTCTACTTCATTCATTGGGTCAATACGATCACGGGGATACTAAATTTGTATATGTTTTAAAATGTTTTCATACATTTACAAAAATTAAAACCTCCTGTACAGAAAAAAAATTCTTCATTTTGCCATCTTCTTGCGCTTATAACTTTTTCATACTTTAGTGTACGGATCTGTGGGGGATGTCATTTTTTGCGTCTTTTGATGACATTTTCAATGCTTTTATTTTTAGGACTGTACGACCTTTTGATCACTTTTTATAGAATTTTTTCTATTTTTCATAATGGCTAAAAAAAAATGACATTTGCGACTTCGGGCGCTATTTTCCGTTACGGGGTTAAACGCAGTGAAAAACCCTTATTATATTTTGATAGATCGGGCATTTTCGGACGCGGTGATACCTAATGTGTTTATGATTTTTACTGTTTATTTATATTTATATCAGTTCTAGGGAAAGGGGGGGGATTTGAATTTTTAGGTTTTTTTAATATAATTTTTTTTTTGTTACTTTTTTAATTTATTTTTTTTACTATTTTTCAGACTCCCTAGGGTACTTTAACCCTAGGTTGTCTGATTGATCCTACCATACACTGCCATACTACAGTATGGCAGTATATGGGGATTTTGCACACCATCTATTACAATGTGCAAATTCCACATTGTAATACAGGGGTAGGGAACCTATGGCTCGGGAGCCAGATATGGCTCTTTTGTTGGCTGTATCTGGCTCTCAGACAGATCTTTAATAAATAGTGATGGCTGCTGTGTGAGTCTTAGACTGATCACTGGACACAGGCATCTATGTCACCGCTGCCTACGTCCTTTGTAAGACCCAGGCGCCATCGCATAAGCCTGGTCAAAGAGAAGAGTGTGGGAGCGATGAGGAGTTGACTGCAGGGAGCGCTGGTAAGTGAATATTCAATTTTTCTTTTGCTGTGACTACCTATCTACTGGGAGTATGTGCTGGGGCTACCTATCTACTTGGGGGCATGTGCTGTGGCTATCTATCTACTGGGGGTAGATTCTGGAAAGGAATCTAAGTGGCACCCGGTCTTCACCAGAGCCCGCCGCAAAGCAGGATGGTCTTGCTGCAGCGTGGTACCACCAGGTCGTTCCACAGGCGCAACTTGTCCACGGTGGCAGCCAAGGTCGAGGTACAGGATAACTAGGCAGTCTCGTAGTCAGGAACAGGCAGACGGTCAAGGCAGGCGGTAATAATGCGAGGTCAGGGACAGAGCAAGAGGTCAGGGCTGGCAGCAAAGGAGCAGAATCAGGAACAGGTCCGAGGTCACAACAGGAGGTCAACACTTGAGAAGGAAACACTGTGGAAAGCGTCCTCATAGGCATGAAGCACTAAGATCCGGGTAGGAATGCTGGGAGCCGCCAGTCTTTATAGGAACCCTGGAAGTGGGTAGCGGCAATCAGCAGCGTGTTGGCCCTTTAAATCTGTGCCGGTGTGCGCGCTGGCCAGCCGAGACGGGAGCAGGAATGTGGAGAGGTGAGTGAGCACTGAGGTGCCACCACGGAGAGGGGCACGAGTGTGCCTGAGATCCGAGACTACCTATCTACTGGGGGGCATGTGCATATTGTACGGCTCTTACGGAATAACATTTTAAAATATGTGGCGTTCATGGCTCTCTCAGCCAAAAAGGTTCCTGACCCCTGTTGTAATAGATAGCCTAGATCATGAAAGCCTCGGATCTTTGTGTGATCGGAGGCTGTCATGACAATGGATCGCCGCTCCTCCATGAAGTCACGGGGAGCGACGATCGGAGCCAAGATGGCGGCGCCCACGCGATCGGTGGAAGCGATGGGCATTTGCTTCATTATGAAGCAAATGCCCGGTGAGTATGAAGAGGGCTCAGCCCGTGAGCCCTCTTCATACTCCCCCATGAGCAGCAAGACTTAAGGTTACGTCTTATTGCGCTATGGGGTTAAAGGACACCTGTCATCAGGTCTGTGTCACTAGTCCTGTCACCTCTACCTGTTGGAGCAGCTCACAAGGATCCCATCCCAGCCTTTATCTAGTCAATTCATACAATAATCATTGTAAAATCACATATTTTTTATCATGTAAATGAGGCTGGTCACATGGTCAGAGGCAGTGATGTCACCCCTGTTACCCCTCCCCTCTCCTCCCCCTGCTCATGTCTGTGTGTGATGTATAGTAAAGCATGGCTAGTGTGTGTGCTGCATCTGCTGACATGCTGCATCCTCCTAATATACAGGTGAGAGACACAGACATCAGCTACACATGAATCTGACATGTTCTGCTATAGCATGGCTGCCTGGAGCTGTTGTATCTCTGCTATACACAAACACAGGCTGCAGGGGGCGCCAGCACCAGGAAGCACATCATTATACAGCCTCACATCATTATACAGGCTGTCAGTCATGCACTGGGGGCGTGGCCACCAGCACCAGGAAGCACATCATTATACAGCCTCACACCATTATACAGGCTGTCAGTCATGTACTGGGGGTGTGGCTGTACCTCCCACTCATGAATAAGCTGGACATCTCGAATATGCTAATGCTTCACAGGTCATTTGCATACAGCTTTAGGACCTCATTGCTTAGGTTTACAGGCATGTAGAGGGACAATGAAGGGATAGAGGCAATGCTCTCTAATGGCAGTTTATGAAAATATATTTAGTTTAGGGGGTTATTTTGCCTGACGGGTTCTCTTTAAGATTTAGGTATTCGCACACAAATTTTTCATTACTTTAGTTCTGTACATTCACCACTATAAGTTTTGAAAAAAAAAACAATTCAGATTCAGTTCATTCTCAGACTTTAATTAAGGGGTTGAAGAAAATGATTGCATAAAAATGATGAGGAACGGAAGAGTCTTCTTCTCAATCCCTTCATTTCAGGGGGAATAACTTAATTGGACAAATTAAATTATTGTAAATAAAATGTTACATTTTGTAAAATATTTGGATTAACCCTTAATTGCAGGGTAACGGCTGATGACCCAGTACATAATATATTATAAGACTAAACAAGCTACAAAGTTCCAATATGAAGTCTTTACAATGCGATCTGATGTTACTTTATCGATTCCTCTTTTGTACATGGTGTCCCAGCAATTGTTGCAGACAATGGGCTTAATGTTACAGTTACATATATACACGACAAGAGGCATGGTCTTACATGCTGCTCGTTCTCTGGGATCTGTACAGGGATTTTATAGCTCCCACTTTGCAGCTGACATTTATATTCTGCATTTATTGGCTGTAAAGGAGCAGAAATGAGTCCGGTCTAAGTATTAGTAGATCTACTCAGAAAGATCTAAAATTCACTCAAAAGTCAACCCAAAAACAACACAGCATCACCATCGGCAGCCCTGGGCGGCGCTGGATCTTACCTTTGAAGTCGTACTGATAAACATTCTTCAAAGATTCATGAAGAAAATAAAAGCTTCCAAGTGCCTGGAAAAGAAGACAAAAACAGATATAAAAATCAGAACTGTATTACAATGAGGGTTATTAGAGGCACAATTTTAAATTTATAGATGACGTTTTTGTAGCTTATCAAGGCAGCACTATGGCTCAGCACGGTGGCTCAGTGGCACGGTGGCTCAGTGGTCAGCATAACAGCCTTGCAGCGCTGGGGACCACCGTTCAAGTATCAGGGTCAACATCTGCAAAGAGTTTTTATGTGCTCTCCGTGTTTGTGTGGGTTTCCTCCGGGTCCTCCAGTTTCCTCCCACACTCCAAAATATACTGGTAGGTGATTAGATTGTGAGCCCCATGGGGACAGGGACTGATCTGGCAGCGCTGCGTAATCTGTGTGCGCTATATACATAAAGAATTATTATTATTATTATGTTTGTTGCATGGGACATCGTCTCTCAATGCATCACATAGAACACAGATGATTTCTAGTTAGTAAAGGACCCACCGTGATGTCATGATGTGGATCCCACTTTTGTTGTCCTAAAAATAGGACTTCTATTTAAGATTGTTGGATACATGTTCCACATCATCTAAGCCCCCACAGTTCTCTGCCCCAAGCGTCAGGTGGAGGCTTAATCTCATCTATGATAGCAATGAGAAAAGAGATCTCTACAGAACAGGAAGTGTCAGCCAATCACAAGTGAGAGTGAAAACTTATTAAAAATAATCCCGAAATCTGTCAAAATCTGTATTGTTGAAAGTCTCCCCCTGAAGGTTTTTTATTTATTTATTTTTTTTAAATAATTTTTATTTATAAAATTAATTTAATAAGTTTTTATTAAATATATTTATTAAATGTATTATTTTATTTTTTTTATTAATAAGGCGAATACTTGTTATATATGAAAACCACTGTCCATAAAGTAGGACACACATTTTAAAAATAGATAATTATAACCAAAATAAAGCAAAAAAATAAATTAAAAATGAATAAAAAATAATAACGTCTGAAATCCAAGTACAAATCAAAACATGTAGAAGAATGGGGGCAGATTTTAAAATTCTTATAAAAGGATTTTCTTAATGGTCACAGCTGAAATATTATTACCGACAATAAAATAAAATTATAATCATCATTATGAACAATAAATAATTATTATTATCACCATCTACTCCCTATAGAAATTATTTTATTTCTTAAATTGTCATAAAAAAGATGTCATAAGAAAGATGACATTTCTTAAACATCTGCACATAAATAGTAAATTTTCCTTAAATACAACATTTAGCCATAATATTAGGACTTAAAGCTCAGCCCTGCCCCCCAATATTTTTGGTTGTCTTGAGGCAGTGACAGATGCCCGGCTGGCAGCGCCCGGTCTTGCCTCAGTGGCTCCGGGATAATTTATGACAAGCTGCACATCCACAATTAAACATTTGCTGATTTGTGAAATGCAGCGACATGAGCCCCCCCCATCTCCGACACAAGAGAATCCAGGAAACATCCGGGTCACACGATTAATGGGAAAACTTCATAGGGACCGAAGCCCAAGAAATATTTTCCCAATTTTTTTTATTCCATTTCCAGTGCAAAAAAAATCCAAACCATGAGACTTGTCCTGAACAAAGTCTTCACTTCGAGGGAATGTCCCATTACCAGCGGCTTTCAGAAGGGAGGAGCCCCGGGATCACAGATACAAGAAGATGCCAGGGCCCCCCCCTGCCTGGATCTGAGTAACTGTCCGATTGTCATTTCCTTTAAAAAAAGACAAAACTTGCATAACCTACCGAATGAGATTACTGGGGGTCCTACACCCAGCACCAGGGGCATAACAACAGGGGTATCAGCCATAACAGCTGCTATGGGATCCGCAGTGTCAGGGGCCCGGGCACCAGAGCTCAGATAAGAGGAGAAAGTGGCAGCAGGAATCTTCCATCTCTACCATGTGGTCAGCAGTGCATATATACAAGTGTGTATGAGCGTATATGTACGGATGTGTGTATATATGCTGTGTGTATGAGTGTATATGTACGGATGTGTGTATATATGCTGTGTGTATGAGTGTATATGTATGGTGTGTATATATGCTGTGTGTATGAGTGTATATGTATGGTGTGTATATATGCTGTGTGTATGAGTGTATATGTATGGTGTGTATATATGCTGTGTGTATGAGTGTATATGTATGGTGTGTATATATGCTGTGTGTATGAGTGTATATGTATGGTGTGTATATATGCTGTGTGTATGAGTGTATATGTATGGTGTGTATATATGCTGTGTGTATGAGTGTATATGTATGTATGGTGTGTATATATGCTGTGTGTATGAGCGTATATGTATGGTGTGTATATATGCTGTGTGTATGAGTGTATATGTATGGTGTGTATATATGCTGTGTGTATGAGCGTATATGTATGTATGGTGTGTATATATGCTGTGTGTATGAGCGTATATGTATGGTGTGTATATATGCTGTGTGTATGAGTGTATATGTATGGTGTGTATATATGCTGTGTGTATGAGTGTATATGTATGGTGTGTATATATGCTGTGTGTGAATATGTGTTTGTGTACATGCTGTATGTCTGTATATGGTAATGTATAAATATCTATCTATCTATATATAGAAATCAGTGAAAGTCCACGTCAGTGCAGTAACAAAAATATCCTGAGGAGGAGGAGGAGCCGCCCCCAGTATATAAACATAGAAGCTCCAACATCCACATGAGAAAGATGGGTCACGGCTCGACAAAGGAGGAAACACGGAAACGTTACTGCACCTTCAAGCAAATTCCGAATGAGAAAGCTGGATGGATTTTGAGTGATGCCTGCTCTTCTAGATATATAGGGGGCCACAGAGGAAGGGGGGGGGGCACAGAGGAAGGGGGGGGGGCACAGAGGAAGGGGGGGGGGCACAGAGGAAGGGGGGGGGCACAGAGGAAGGGGGGTGGGCATAAATGTACATTTATTAAGGTGAAGGGGAGACCTGTACAGACGTCTGCTATGGGGCTCGGCCTCCCCTAGATAGCCCCTGCCCAGCCCCCCCATTACTAAGATGCTGATACACAGAGAATAAAACAGGAAGAAACTGCTCCATTCTCCATGTAGTGGCCACATCAAGTTTCTGCAGATCAGCTCCAATTCATCTGAATGCACACCATTTCCTCTCGGCGATCCTTCATTCTCCGTGTTGCTCAATAAAACGAAATACAAATAAAATAAATGTAATTTCGGGCTGAAACAATCAGGAAAGGTTCAAGGGGTAAATAATTTTGTACCCCAATGCATTTACCCCTTGTGATGGCAGCAGTGAGCGCCGCTCCTGGTTACACGCCTCCTACACTTGGACCTCTGGCGTTAACGTCACTTAGTTCCTCTATGGACTTTCAGGGGACAGTAAGCAGAGGCAGTCCCCCGGTTATGTACAGGGTGGGTTCTGTAGGTTGGTTCTTAAGTTGAATTTGTATGTAAGTCAGAACCGTATATTTTATAACTGTAGCTCCAGACTATTTTTTTGGTCTCTGTGACAACTGGATTTTTAAAAATGTGGGATTGTAATAAGAAGCCGGATTAACAATAAATCTCCAATGCAGACGCCTGTGATAACTGTGACAGCTAAAGTACAGTAAATTACCAATTACTTAAGAAGGGCACTGCCTGTACTAACACAATATCTAATAATGATGTCCCAGTCACGCAGCCTCCCTGACAGTATACTTGTTGTATCTTACGGGGGGGGATATAGATAACCACAGTACAATCTCTACTAGAAGAGATTATGGATTTGGGCTGAGGCATCATGGGATTGATAGCAAACCCCAAAAGAGGAAGAAAGACGGGGTAATACAACTATAAAGATGGGATATTTTTTTTTTAAAGCAAAGGAGATTCAGTAAGTAAAATGATGCTCTTCCGTTATATCTGCATTACCCTGCGTCTCCCTCCGGTGTATATAATTATACAGTCCGGCGCGGCGCTTCCATGTCTGCGCATTATTCTCAGGTTACTTGAGCTTCACGTGTTGGACCAACAGACAATATAGCAAACGTATATGTAACCAATCGTCTCGTATCCAGCGGAGGCCGGACCCTGCTGTCAGTATTCGGCCGCTGCCCCCCCCCCCCCCCCCCCGGGGTATTGACAATTGGCTACAAATACACATCTATCAAATCCAGATCTACTCAGACAAGCTCCAAATTTACTTCTGCTGAGAACAAACATTTCATGCATTACCCCCGGCTAATCTGATCGTCTGAATATGAAAATAAATATATGTCACGCCGATCGGCCATAATGACACACAACCCGCAATTCATGCAGTCAGAAAATCTATAATTAGCTCCGACCAATACCCAAAGTTAAAGTTCAACAGAAACTTGTGAAATGTTTAACCCGCTCTATCAATACGGCTCAATGGTCCCATTTGTTAATGGAGCTGCCGGAATATTAATCAGGTGACAGGAAGTCCTTATCTCTGCCCAAGTGCGAGTCAACAGCCCGGCTGTCACATCGGACATTATTGATTATGCGCCCGGCTTCTGTAGGACAAGGAAAAAAAAAAAATAAAATACAAATCTATTCTCCATATTTATAAAGCAGATTGTCAGAGCCGCGCATTATTCTCCCATTACGTGAGATGGAGTCTATTACACGACATCGGGAAACAGATTGGGGAGAAATTTACATTTACATCGTCCAAACTCCGCGCAGAGCGAGATCGCAGCCGCCGTCAGACCTGTCATTCCCATCACACAGAATTTATGTAGCAATTATCTCCAAACAAGAGGAGAGCAGGCGATAATCTCGCCCCCTCCACGTGCACCAGACGCTGGTTGTTATCGTTTACTTTAGGGAAATCACGGCCTCCTTCCAAAGTAAACGGTTAAAATTCTGCATATGAGCCCAAAGGGGCTCTGGGGGCGTTACCGGAGCCCCTCTATTCTCTGTCTTCACAAACTGTTACACTGTACAGGAGGTGCTGATGAAGCAGGGGGTTAGGGGAGAGATGCTCTTGCACTGCCTAACAGCCTGGAGGGGCTTGGGTAACACTCCCCAGAGCCCTTGTAGCTCATTAGCATTTCTTTCAAAGTTGCGTTTAGACAGACGGAGATCACGGATAACAAATTTTAGAACATACATGTGAAAGCCCGGAGCAGCACAATGGGATGGGTGCACGTCCATATGGCTGCAGATGGAGAGTCATGTAATCTCTATCTGTCCATGAGCAATCGCCCTGCCAGGACCTGATGATAGTATTCATGAATACAAGATCAAGCTCCTGGCAGGGCGATTGTTCATGGACAGATAGAGATCACATGACCTTCCATCTGGTGCCATCTTATGGTCAGGATTCTCCGGCTGATGAGGGAAAAGACCGGACAAGACTTTACATTTCAGGAAGGTGAAGCAGAACTATAAATAGATATTTATTGGTAAATTAGTTTCTTCGTTGGACATAGAATATTAGAAATATAAGAGGTTTTTTAGCTACTAACAGGAAAACGTGAATTATATATAAAGAAATTGTCAAAAGTTTCAAAGCAGAACAGAAAACAGAGAAAAAAACCGTAAAAACATAAATATAAGAGCAGAAAAATAACAGAACCTTTTCTACGACCTTTCACCGGGCAAATATCTTTCTATTTCCACTTAAAGTCCATTCTGCAGGGAAATAATCGGGTCAGAACCATGTGACAGGTTTATATCTGTCCCTGATACTTATGTTACACTCAATTGCCGTCCCCAAACACATCGCACGTGCGTCTTTGTGCCCATCGGTGGGGAGCGTCGCCGCATGTGCCCTGCTATTACATCTCATCACTTGTTATATACAAACAAAAAAAGGTAAGAAACAATGTATCATTCCCTAGGAGACTTATCAGTATCAGTACATATTCATTAACCCCCGCTGTGCTCCGCATTCTGTGCTGCGGGAAAATCTGGTCAAATAGACAGAACGTGCGGTCACCTGATCCAAGGGGCACACAACGATCCCACAGGACGGACCCCACCCTCCGATCAATGGGCAAGGCAGCCGGGGCGGGAGGGGTTAATCTTATCCGCATTATTCATTGCGCTTTACAATCCTATCTGCATAACGAGGGGCAATAAAGATATAAATAACTTGTTGTAAAGGTTGACATAATAAAGTCGCCATCGCTGCGCCCGGTTCATCAGACAATGAAGAGGTTTATATTGTCACCATTATCAATGGGTTTTACATGAATTTTATACTTTATGACATAAACGAGCGGCTGATAAACTTATCTCAGAGAATGTCACAGGGTGTGAGCTCCAACACACAAGGAACCACACTATGGATCCACATCACATCTGGACCTGGTACTGGGCGGCTGTAATATGGAGACTGTCCTGGGGGGGGGGGGGGGGCAGGGGGTACAAGGAGAAGAATTTCCCTGCTAGGGGGACGGGAGGCAAGAAGGGGAAGGTTCCTGCCAAACATTGGCCATTTAGCTGATACGACCCAAAGTTATCATGAGTTTCTTGGGTGAATGTTGAGCCCACTGGGTCAGTTAGAGGTCAGGGTCAGACATGTTGGATTTCCACATGCCCAACCATTTCTTTGCTCCCAATCCATAGGGTGATTTTTCAAGAGAGGACATGTAAAGGTCTCTGGGCTCCACATCCTGGTCCACAGATGCACAGGGCACAGATGCACAGGGCACAGATGCACAGGGCACAGATGCACAGGGCACAGATGTACAGATGCACAGGGCACAGATGCACAGGGTACAGATGCACAGGGCACAGATGTACAGATGCACAGGGCACAGATGTACAGATGCACAGGGCACAGATGCACAGGGCACAGGGTACAGATGCACAGGGCACAGATGTACAGATGCACAGGGCACAGATGTACAGATGCACAGGGTACAGATGCACAGGGCACAGATGTACAGATGCACAGGGCACAGATGTACAGATGCACAGGGCACAGATGCATAGGGCACAGATGCACAGGGCACAGATGCACAGGGCACAGATGCACAGGGCACAGATGCACAGGCCTGGAAACCATCTCCCACAATTATCATTTGTAATTCTAGTAGTGAGGATCTGATGATTTATCGCTGAGGAAGCTGGTGGTGAGATGCGTAGCGGCTGCTGTGGGGGTCTGTTTACCCTTGCAGGTTCTGTGACTTATGGGTCAGTATCCTGGTTGGTCTTCTTGGTGTGATGGGCCGGGGTTCTGTTGGACTGTAATGGACTTTATTTGGCATATTGTATCTTCAATACGCAGGAGGATTCTCAACAGGAAGACACCAATGTACAACATCCTATAGAAATAGTCAGAGATTGGGGCAATAAGTTGTGTATCGCTGCTTGAGGGCATCTGAGAAACGGGAAGACATGGACTCTATGCGCCGGATAGGACCTTCTCCTGCAGACATAAGGTTCACTCTACAATTACTGAGGCTCCTACTTGTGCATTACACATCTACCATTAAAAAATCCTCATAGATCCAGGCACCAGGTATTTCATATTCGTTATCCGTGGCCTCCTGCCTTCTAAATTAGCCTTTAAGATTATGCTAATGAGCCTAAAAGAAGTTCTCACTGCACAAGTGCTGAAGGAGCAGGGGGAGGGCCAGACAGTGTAACAACCTGTGAAGCCAGTTCACAGCCCTCCAGGCTCATTAGCATAATATTAACAGTTGCTGTTAGAAGGAAGGAGGCCACGGATACCAGATATAAGAAGATCCCACAGTCCCGGGGATCTATGATGATGTCCCTGGTTTATCCGGACGGATTCTCCTACAACTGGCGGCCACTTTCCATGGACATGCAGGACGGGATGAGCGAGGAGCTTCCCTTATAATACAGACAAATCATTCTGTAAGATACACCGGGCGCCCTTGTATCTCATGTGATAAAACAGTTAGCATGTCATTGCTATCGGGCTCTGCCCTCGTGTACAAACCCTTGTAACTGCCTCAAAATGAGAGATGATTGATTTACAAAGCAGCAGATTTTACATTTCATGCGCCCGAGCTAAACATGAAATAATTGGACAAAGTTGTTCCCCTGTCTGACCCACCACAATCGAGCCCCTCGCGAGGTTGACTGCCTCCATGAGAAATATGTGCATAATTTCATTTCCTCTGCCGTCCAACATCCAATGTTAGAAGTTAATTAAATTGCTTGTCCATTGTGTTCATCCACTTACAGAGTTAATGATATTCTGCTCCTGAATTAAAGAGAATTTTATAAAGCCTCCTCTATGGGCGCTGCCAGACAAAGCCTTCAGGAGCTGAACTCTGTCAAAGTTTGTGATTGCTGCCCCTCTAATTAGGAGACAAAATAAATGTTTTCATGTCTGCCAAACGCACAAGACAATCCCGAGCCGGACAAAAGCATTTTATTCTTCTACAATAGCAACTTAATAATAGCCGCGGCCGAGCCAGGAGAGATCCGCTACATTAATAAACCCCTGGAATTAGTGAATTACAATAACAAAGATCAAGTGCACTGACTGCACCCCCAGAAGAGCCGAGCAGCAGGAGGAGGCGTGGCTCAGGACAAGCTCCGCCCTGCGCGGGGATCGGGGCGCCGCTCCACACAACATCCCTGACAATGACGGATGACAAATGGGTTTTCCCCTTATGGTGATAACTTGAGGATGTCGACTTCTTTAATTTTGTAATTTACTGTCTGTTCCGATAATTACTCCGGATCCCCCCCCCTCCTGATCCTTTATTGTTCATTTTTTGCTCAAGCATGAAAAAAAAACCTTTTATTTATTTATTTTTTTTTTTATAAAAAGCTCCTGTTCAATCAAACTAAAAAATATGAATATTTCAGACATAAATAAAATCGTCACCAATGATACCTGTAATTATATAGAAACATTGGCTCTAGACTAGAGCCGCCCATGGATGATGTGATTTATATTCTATTAATATTTGGGTTGTCCAAAGAGTAATTGCTACTATTTAGTAAAAAAAGAAAAAAAAAATTCCCAAGGTGGTGCTCTGGGAGTCTCACTATGGATCTCATTACCGGGAGTGTTAGGGTATCTGCGGGTCCCCAAACTTTAGCCAGAGATCCAGGTCCAGCAAAGCAATTTAAATCCCACCAGGTGGGTGTCGCCATCTTGGATTGGATGCTCACCCCTCCTCCCCCTGACATCATCAGGGTGTCAACAATCTGTCTCCATGACAGCCCAAAGTCTATGTAGGACTCCAGGACTTGTCATTTCTGGAGCCACCGGCAAAGATCATAAGCAAAATCCCATATAATGCAATAGAACAGCTATAATGCAGTAAAAAAAATTAAAAACCCAAAAATTAAATTTTCCCCATTTCACTAAAACTGATACAAAAAAACAAAAAAAAAAAAAAAAGAATCAAACATGTTACATGTCAACACATCCCAAAAATCCCATTCTATCAAAATATAAAAACCCTTATTCCCGATGCCCAAATGTCTGTATTGCCACTTTCTCACCAGTTTGCAAATCATAAAATTGAATAAAAAGTAAACAGTCGGTTGTTCAGGCAAATGGAAGAAATAAAAACTGCAACACATTTACGCAACTCTGCACAACAAAGTATGAAAAAGTTATCGAAAAACACTTTAGTCCTGCAAAAACTTTTTAAAAAATCTATTAAAACCTAATAAAATACCCAATATAAATTTAGTAGCAACCTAATGGTACCAACGCGGGCCAGGGGCACAGCGCATGCGCAGGAATCTGCAGAGGAACCTCAGAGCTCACAGGCAACAGGTTCCATTACAAACATCTGCGGCACGCAGGGGTATAGAAGTGAACCGGGCCCAAGTCAAAAAATATTATAAAATGATGACTAATTCTCCAACACAGACGGATAATTTCTCTCTGGACTCAACACAAGACAAGTTTATAATTAGGGTGAAGACAGTGTTACTGCGGCTGAGTATTCCCTGAATATCGGGGCCGGAGAACTGCCGGGATGTCACCAAAATATTCCCCAATACAGACGGAGAATATCAGAAACAGTAATTACCACCAGAGAGGAGCGGCCAAATCCAAAATAAAACCATGGGTCCGCTTATCTCCGCTTCTTATTGCCTTAAACACAACATGGGCCTCGATATTGCTTTAAAATGCTTTATTTTTGCTTTTTTGGTTTTTTAAAAAAAACTCTTTAAAATGGAACACAAGGAAGTCACACGTATCACTGACCACGAGTATTGGAGCGCAGAATAACATCTCACACAATGGACAAAATACATAAGTTACATTGTTCTCCCAGCGCCCCCCACTATTGGTCCAGACAAGACAATGCACCTTAATATTGGTTTATACTAAATTTTGGATCATTCGCTTTTACAGGGACGTGTTGTGTACAGGGGACACGAGGACACGAGCTCTGACACATTTTGTAGTGGAATCATCCTGTGTTACCTTCCATCGTTATCCTGAGAGAGAAGATAGTGGGGCTCATTTACTAAGGGTCTGCGGACCACATTTTCGTTGGGTTTCACGACGATTTCCGTTTTGCGCCGCATTTAACAGGGGATTTTGGCGTATGCAATCGGATTTTGGCGCATCGGCGCACGCGACACAAATCAGGGGGCAGGCCGTCGGACGACCCGACAGATTCGGGCAACGTGCGGGATTTAACATTTCGAATTGTGTCGCACTTACAAACACCGGGAAGAAGGTGAACTCCGGCGGACTTTGGCGCAGAAGCGACGGATACAGGAACTCGGGCACACAAGCTTCGTGAATCGCACCGGACCTAGTCTTCGTCGGACCATCCAGATCGGGGATCGCGACAGGACCGGGTAAGTAAATTTGCCCCAATGAATTGTCTACTGAAAGTTATCAATACAGAACATGACTACAGTGTGTTCAGAGGGTCTCCTACTTAAGAACACCAAACTTACAGACAACCGCTAGTTACAAACGGACCTCTAGTAATCAGTAAATTACTGTACTTTAGTCCTAGGCTACAATAATCAGATATAACACTTATCACCGGTGTCTGTAATGAAGTTTTATTCTTAATCCTGGTTCTTATGACGACCCAACATTTTTAAAATCCAATTGTCACAGAGACCAAAAAAAAATTTTGACTGGAGTAACAATTATAATATATACAGTTCTGACTTATATACAAATTCAACTTAAGAACAAACCTACAGAACCCATAACCCGGGGACTGCCTGCAATACTAATGGACTGAATATGTCTAGAGTCTGTAGTGTGATCATTCATCCGGACCATCAAAGGAGCCTAAAGAAAATACAAAGTAACAACTCCGGGAATCCACGGCATTTCCCACCAAACTTGTGTCATTTGTTATTATAGAACTAATAGGGAAGAAGTAACAACAAAACAAAAACTAACAAAAGAGTAAAATTGTTACAAATAATGCGGAGCCGTTAATTATCCCGGAGTGATGACATCTCATTACTGCGGATAGAAATGTCCGGCCATAGATCCGCGTGATAAAACTTCTCGTATATTTCATTAGACAGGAGGAACATTTGCAGGATCTAAAGACACAAGTTTGTGAGCAATAGATCAGACAATAGAGGAGAGAGCGCGGCAGTGATGGAAGCCGCCGCCTCCTTATTATTATGATTTATAATCTTAGCTAAGCACCAAAAACAACTTAATTTTATGAAGTGCCTCGAGCAAAGCCAAAGTGCACCTCAAAATCTGCATATTTCACAGTTAACTTTACAAAATCACAATTGGGTAAGAATAATGCGCCTCCTATTAAACCTTTTAGCGCAGCAAAATAGAATTGCAATTTCTCGCATGCATCCAATTATAAAATTAGCTTTATTACATTACGCCACTTTGGATATCAAAAAGGTTATGCAAAACAAAGGGAATCCATACATTTCCTCATTAATTAAATCACAGGGGACGTTTATGTCATTAATAAAATCCTCAACCTCTTGATCCCTTAACATCATTATCCTTTCAATACCGTAACTGAGTCCACGCAGATTACAATGGGAGACGCAGATGATCCAACATAATTAAAGAGAAAGCCATTTTCATGGGCAGCGCCAACACCCGCACAGGACACCCGCCAGCAGGAGCAAACACAATACATCACATCATATGGAGACTGTACCAACCACTTTCTATAGGTTGTCTTAAAGGGATTGGCCAAGGAAAGATCATTTTCAAATTTCAATCCCTTAGTGATGTTACACAATAAAGATCATTTTAACCCCTGAGTTACAATGTCACTCAGTGTTATTGGTGTTTTAGCTCTCTGAGCAGACACTTTATGATCCCTCTGTGCTGTGAGATGCTGTGTGCTGACAATGTGCTTAGATTATCAGGGTACAGGGTTATATACAGTTTAATTTAGCTTCTGAACACTCACTAGTATATGACACGTGGAAAGAGAGGAGACAGATCAGAGATGATGAGATGCATATAACACATAATGACATTCTCAGCTCTGCTACCTCACCTATAACACACATAGTCAGCTCTGCTATAAAGACCTTATCTGTCTGTAGCTTGTAGAGGAAGTCTCTGCACACTGCTGCTTGCCGGCAGGAAGTGCCTGTGTGTGAGTTGGTTTTGTAATGCAGGGGCAGGAGGCAGAGAGCACTGCAGCGAGCAGACAAGAGAAGCTATTCATGAGAAAAATCCGACCATACACAGAAGATTTATGGTTGGATCCCGGGGCAACCAAATTGTGTCCTACAGGACCGAGACAGGTTGAACTTGTATATGTGACATGCTGGATTTTTGTTAATAACAGGGAAGCAGAGAATGTGATACTTCTGAGTACATATAAGAATGCCGGCTTTGTGGGAAGGATAGCCCTTTAAGTTGGGGGTCATACAGGGCAGACTGGAATTGAGAACCACAAAACAAGTTTAATTTTTTTTCTTTTTGTACCAGGAAGGTTTGCGAGTAATTTGGTGCCCACAACCAGAGCCATGAAGAAGTTGGAAGCCGCGCATAAACCTGCAGGAAACCAGGGACAAGATGGCAGCCGACCTACAGCGCTGGGGGCCGGGGGTTCCAATCTAGTTACTATGTCTACAAACCTTTGCCTTAGATCCCTTTGTGTCTCTGATGACATTGACCGATGCAGAAACACGTCTGATATGGCATCAGGCAGTAAGTCGTTTTCCACCATTCAGTAGCAGCGTCTGTGATGTCGGCCCAGACAGGACTGCACAATTCTCACTGATCACAGACTATAGATTCATATACAGCAACTGGAGCCACTCACCTACCAAGAAGCGGTGGGTTGAGCCAAGAAGCAGTGGGTGGAGCCAAGAAGCAGTGGGTGGAGCCAAGAAGCAGTGGGTGGAGCCAGGAAGCAGTGGGTTGAGCCAGGAAGCAGTGGGTTGAGCCAGGAAGCAGTGGGTTGAGCCAGGAAGCAGTGGGTTGAGCCAGGAAGCAGTGGGTGGGGTCAAGCAGTGGGTGGAGCCAATGAGCAGTGGGAGGAGCCGGCATAGACAAAGGCAGAAAACGTTTGGGGAATGATTTTACTGGTGGTAAGAGGTAGATTTAAACTCGGACCTCTGCACTTTTTTACAACGTAACATTGGGGGGTGACTAAGGTTTATTGTGCCTTTTCTTGATGACAGGTTCCCTTTATTTAAAAAAAAAAAATGTAAGAACTTTTTTTTTTTTTTTTTTTTTTAAGTGAAAACTAGTGTTTTAGATATTTATTTAGCGTTCCATGCACTGACAGCTCGGAGAAGAAATATATATGTAATAGATTAAGTGTAAAGAACATTTCCATCTGCTCGTCAGGCTCCGGGTGATGCATCAGCTCTGACAAAGTACAAAATGGTGACAAACGGCTTCAAAAAATTGAAAATGAAAAACATGGGGTGAAAGGGCAAAGGTAGCAGAGAGGGGCAATCTCCTTATAGCACGGGTGACATCAGACGGGGGAGGGAATTAACAGCCTCAGACAATCTCCTGTTACTGGACATTAATAGACTCGCCAGATGATGAGTTTCTTCTGCCTATAAAGCACCTGGCAGCGATTCACTGCGACGCGTCACGGCAAAAAAATCCTGACGTGAAAATTCATCTGGAAAAAGTGGAAATATTAAAAGGAATTAATAAAGGCAAATGCTTTTGGTTGCGCATGTAGGAACATAGAATATGCGCTTTGCTGAAAAGTCCCGGTTTCTACGCAGAGTAGATCAGCATTTACCTCCCCATTCCTATAGATCAATTCTTAGCTCTGCCGTATAGACTGAGGCGAGAGTGCAGAGCCATGTCACTGGCTTCATATCACCGCACACCGAAATGCTGAGCAGATCCTTTACGAAGAGTGGAATTACTAAGACGTGACATGTCGGCTGCGGGTGTATGGGAGGGCTCCCAGGAGAGCCCTCTACACACTGGCTGGGTGTTTGCTGCTTATTGCTAGCACCGATCACGGGCGTTTATTTGTTACAAACTTTATTTTTCAAAAAGTTATGTTCCAAGATTATTAAATTACAGATCAGGGCAGAGGCAGCAGGAATGCACCATCACATCTACAGGGCTCCTCCTCCTGGCAGGGCTCCTCCTCCTAGCCGGGCTCCTCCTCGTAGCCGGGCTCCTCCTGGCAGGTTCCAAATAGATGAACCTGCGCAAGATAAGTGAGGTAAGTAGGTTTTTCTTACCTCCCTTTAAGGTCCAGGCCCGTTTTTTATCAGATGTTGAACCAAAGTAAGGAAACTACAGAGAGGTTGAGGTGTAATAATAAGATCTATACCTGTTCTGAGCGTCAAATCCATCGCAGTTTTGTCTCACAATAACCGATAATAATAATTATTTATTTATATAAGGCCTACAGATTACACAGCGCTGCCAGATCAGTCCCTGTCCCCATGGTGCTCACAATCTAATCACCTACCAGTATGTTGTGGAGTGTGGGAGGAAACCGGAGGACCCAGAGGAAACCCACACAAACACGGAGAGAACATACAAAGTCTTTGCCAGGCTGTAGTGCAGACCACTGAGCCATAGTGATGCCAGGCTGTAGTGCAGACCACTGAGCCATAGTGATGCCAGGCTGTAGTGCAGACCACTGAGCCATAGTGATGCCAGGCTGTAGTGCAGACCACTGAGCCATAGTGATGCCAGGCTGTAGTGCAGACCACTGAGCCATAGTGCTGCAAGGCTGTAGTGCTAACCACTGATCCAGTGTCATGCAAAAAAGTGATAACATTGCTTGTGAGACGTGAGATGATCCTAAGATGGTTTCAAGAACATTTATGTTCTATCTAAAGAGTCTTCAGCCTGTATTCTTCAGTAAAACGACTTGGGTTATTGGGTTATTACTAGTGATGAGGGGATCCGCTTATTGGGTTATTTCTAGTGATGAGGGGATCCGCTTATTGGGTTATTACTAGTGATGAGGGGATGCGCTTATTGGGTTATTACTAGTGATGAGGGGATGCGCTTATTGGGTTATTACTAGTGATGAGGGGATCCGCTCACCCCCCTCCAATAACTCGCGTGATCGGGGCCCTGGGGAAACGGCTGTGGCATTTAATGGGTAACATTGCTGATATAGAGTGTTTCTTTTTTTATGGGAAAACCCTAAATAAGTGAAACTTGTCATATAAAATATAAAAATACACAAACTCACATTCAACAATCCAAAGCCACAACACGCGACCAGTCCATGTTTTTGAGCAAAAACCTATTAGGCTCTGATTACATGACATATAGACGAAACCAAAAAGCCAATAAAAATCTACATAAATTGAAATTACTGTTGTAGCCCCAGAACCCAGAATATAAATAAAGCCACAGAGCATCAGTTTAATACACACATTCATCAGCGTCCAGAGACAGGACGCCGTCTGAGGTAAGCGGCCCTACTGACTTAATAAGGAAAAATTTATATCAGTCTGCAGAGAAATGATAGATGAAGTATTTAAAGGTTCAATGATTCAAACACTTTCTGGGGCCTAAACTCTGACCCCGGCCAGTCAGGGATTTAAATAAGAGGTTAAGAGTCTGACCTTATGCATTATCTGCTCTTCTGAATTCCAACCTACACACAAATTATAACATGTCATTTATAAAATTATTCAGGAGACGCATCCATACAGATCACATGGAGAGACGTGAGCAAGATACATGGTCACAAGTCACAGCGATTCTTTTCTATTATGTCCTTTAGAGTCAAGATCAGCTCCGAATATTATAAATACGCTTTTATTCCTCGCCATGTGAGGTGCCTGCGATACCAAAGGGGTCAGAGGTCACTGCGTAACGTCATCTCGTAGGCAAAACGCATCACACACACACACACATATATATATATATATATTATATATATATATATATATATATATATATATAACACATATACACACACACGTGCACAGTCTAAATGTATCCCTCATCTGTAGGTTTGTTCTTAAGCTGAATTTGTATGTAAGTCGGAACTGTATATTTTATCATTGTAACCGCAGACAAATTTGTTTTTGTCTCAATTGGATTGTAAAAATGTTGTGTTGTCATAAGAACCAGGATGAACAATAAATCTTAGATAGAAGCCCAAGGCTAAAGTACAGTAATTACCAACATCCAGAGGTGCGTCTGTAACTAGGGGTTCGTCTGTAAGTTGGGTGTTCTTAAGCAGGGGGCCGCCTGTATATCTATATGAAAACTATCCATAGAACCTGCTACTTTTTTATATTAAAGTTACTAAAGGGGCACCGGATCAGCGCCGGAGGCTCCTGGACCCTATTATTAGGTGTGATATCACAGAACGTTTTCTCTAGAGTTATGGACGTCCCTTGTGTTTCCCCACTGACAGATGAGCGGAGATGACGCTCATGCTCGGCCGCCTGACCCGGACATGTTGGTGGGTTGGCAGTTGAACAGCCGATCCAACAAATGGATTTGCAACTAACCAGGGTTATGATTGGCCAGGGGAACATCGGTGACCAATCACAACCAAGGCTCAGCTCTTTCCACTTCTATCACCAAGTAAGGAATAAAACGGATACAAGAACAAGGGAAGATAGTACAAATCACTGGAGGAAGGAAGTACAAACACCCAATATACAATGTTTTATGTCACTGTAGGGGAAAGAAAGTAGTGGGGTAAGTCTAGAATCACAGCTCGTTTATTTGCCCCCATTTTATGGATAACGTATCCTTACTATGGGGGGCTAACGACGTGTCCCCCTGTATGCACAAGCAGTGGGATATATTCTCCAGGTTGGGAGAGGAAGGAAGATCATCAGCAGCTAGCACCGCAACACGCCCCAAAACAACACCCCCCCCAATACATCCCCCTGACCAAAACATCCCCCCCCGACCAACCACACGCCCCAAAACAACACCCCCCAACCAACCACACGCCCCAAAACAACACCCCCCCAATCAAAACATCCCCCCGACCAACCACGAGCCCCAAAACACACCCCAATACATCCCCCTAACCAACCACACGCCCCAAAACAACACCCCCTAATAAATCCCCCCACCAACCACACGCCCCAAAACACCCCCCCAATACATCCCCCCGACCAAAACACCCCACCAACCACACGCCTCAAAACACCTCCCCAATACATCCCCCTGACCAAAACATTTCCCCCAACCAACCACACGCCCCAAAACAACACCCCCCAATACATCCCCCCACCAACCACACGCCCCAAAACACCTCCCCAATACATCCCCCCGACCACAACATCCCCCCGACCAACCACACGCCCCAAAACACCTCCCCAATACATCCCCCTGACCAAAACATTTCCCCCGACCAACCACACGCCCCAAAACAACACCCCCCAATACATCCCCCCACCAACCACACACCCCAAAACACCCCCCAATCAAAACATCCCCCCACCAACCACACGCCCCAAAACACCCCCCAATCAAAACATCCCCCCTGACCAACCACACCCCCCAATACATCCCCCCCACCAATCACACGCCCCAAAACACCCCCCCCCAATCAAAACATCCCCCCGACCAACCACACACCCCAAAACACCCCCCAATACATCCCCCCGACCAACCACACGCCCCAAAAAACCCCCCCAATACATCCCCCCGACCAAAACATCCCCCCCGACCAACCACACACCCCAAAACACCCCCCCCAATACATCCCCCCGACCAAAACATCCCCCCGACCAACCACACGCCCCAAAACACCCCCCCAATACATCCCCCCGACCAACCACACGCCCCAAAACAACACCCCCCAATACATTCCCCCGACCAACCACACGCCCCAAAACAACACCCCCCAATACATCCCCCCGACCAACCACACGCCCCAAAACAACACCCCCCAATGCATCCCCCCCACCAACCCCACAACACCCCCCCAATACATCCCCCTGACCAAAATACCCCCCCAATACATCCCCCCCACCAACCACAACATCCACGCCCCACCCCACACAATGTAAAACTTATCCAGGCAAAAATATAAGATTAAGTGTTTATTGGAGCAGAAATGCTGGAATAAAGTGACTGATGTATCAGAAGCCTCATGTATAGCAGTAACAAGACACAAGTCGAGCTCTGACCTCCAGGAAACGGAGAACATCATGACTGACACCCGACTCCCGATACACGATTCCCGAAACCTCACAGACTCAGCCGCACATCGTGTCTGTCACTCACATGACAAAGCTGCCACGTCCTACCCACAACTGCCTGATCCATCAATAATGAACGTTACCCACCCGTCCTCTCACATCAGAAATATTTCATATATAACAGTGGAATGTTATTCCATATACAAGTTCAACATTCAGCAGCTAAATAATAGCAGCTATTACACATATATATACACACACATATAAAATATATACCTATAGAGAGAGTAATAATGTAACTTACTATAAAGCTGAAGAATCTTTTTTACACAATGTGCTACAGAGGTCGCATTTACGCCTGGACAATTGTCTATGATGCTTGTACAGGAGAATTTTACTCCTCGGTAATATACAGAAATATTTGATATAACAGCAGCGTTATTACTGTATAATTTATTGCATTTAGAATTTTACCATTTAGTGTCTAAAAGGAATAAACTCTAAAATGATAAAGACATTTTAGAAAGTAACAATGTAAAAAACTAATTCTACAGCTTCATTATAACTATCATTTTTTACACCTGGTGCTTATAGATAGGATGCACTTTAGCAAATCCATGTAATGTCAACCTCTACATAATATTCTTTATTTTGACACTACGAGTATAGAAGGCACTCAGTAAAATAATAATAATAATAATAATAATAATAATTAGTTACACACTATCCCACAACATTCTACTTTTAATCCTAATTTTGTAACACAAATCTGCCGGGTTACCATTGGGCAGTTCTGTTCTCCTACGGCGCCCCCCACCGTTATGGCCGCATCCATTATACAAGGTAAGACAACGGAGGCTCCATAATAAGTTTTGGATTGGTTCCGGACTAGATTTCCATACAGTTACAATACTTCAATCTTTATATAACAAATGCATTACACAAAGCTGTAGAGTAATAAGTAATAGAGATAATATTTCAACTGAAAAATTAAAAATAAATGCGAATTATGAGAATGGTATAATAAGGACTAATTATGTAACTTTTCATCAAGTACCAAGGGAATTGGGGAAAAGACAACGATTCCCACTATTGATTAAAAGGAAAGGAGCTGCAGGGCAAAATCTACAAATTTAAAAGAAAATATTAAATTTAAAAAGTATTTTTTCTGAGGCCAGAGAGCGAAGGGTAAAAAGAAATATCTTCTATTGTCCCAAATTTTTCAACATACTTGAAGCAATAAAGCTGATGACGGGTTCTCACAGACGTATTGATATTCTTTATATCATAAAGTTTTGATATTTTTGTCATATTAGAAAACCTGTAGCTTATATCTGCAACAAATGCATTTTAGAAAATGAGCGGGTGCCTCCCAGGAGACTCCGTGCCGCAAGGGGCGCATTTTATTTTCTCTCTCATCTAGATCAAAAGTCTCAATCTTAATCCTGTGCCCATGGCCTGTGTCAGGAGCCAAGAGAGAAACGAGGGAGCGGAGGGGGGGGGAACGAGGGAGCGGAGGGGGGGGGGGACGAGGGAGCGGAGGGGGGGGGGGGAAGGAGGGAGCGGAGGGGGGGGGGGGAAAGGAGGGAGCAGAGGGGGGGGGGAAAGGAGGGAGCAGAGGGGGGGGGGAAAGGAGGGAGCAGAGGGGGGGGAGGAGGGAGCGGAGGGGGGGGAAGGAGGGAGCAGAGGGGGGGGAAGGAGGGAGCAGAGGGGGGGGGAAGGAGGGAGGGGAAGGAGGGAGCAGAGGGGGGGGAAGGAGGGAGCAGAGGGGGGGGAGGAGGGAGCGGAGGGGGGGAAGGAGGGAGCGGAGGGGGGGGGAGGAGGGAGCGGAGGGGGGGGAACGAGGGTGCGGAGGGGGGGGAACGAGGGTGCGGAGGGGGGGGAACGAGGGTGCGGAGGGGGGGGAACGAGGGAGCGGAGGGGGGGAACGAGGGAGCGGAGGGGGGGGAACGAGGGAGCGGAGGGGGGGGAACGAGGGAGCGGAGGGGGGGGAACGAGGGAGCGGAGGGGGGGGGGAACGAGGGAGCGGAGGGGGGGAACGAGGGAGCGGAGGGGAACAAGGGAGCCCAGCTGACCCCATTACCCAGCTCGGTTGCTGAATCTCCCCAATGAACAGCAGATGATCACAGACTGTTCCTACGAAGCTCCGCAGGCACCAGAACAATAACTGAGGATGCCGCCGCCGCCGCTTGTCGATCTCCAGGAAGTCGGTTTCATATTTCCTAGAAATAAGGAACATTAACCGACAATTGTAAAAAGTTACACTTTCTAAAAATTCTCTTCCGTCTCTTGTTATATGTATTTAGTTTAAAAAAAAAAAAAAAAAAGGTCGCCGCTCCCGAATTTGCTGGATAAATAAATATTGTTGCGGCGGATGAATCACCGGAGGATTGGTGCATGGCAGCGAATGAATAACCGGAAAATTCTTCCCAAACCCCATTATTTTCCTTTTTTCCAGCCGGCCAAAGATTCATGTCCCTGCATGCAGCCAGTTCATTACGGAGAAATATCATTTCTCTTCTGGCACAGGCCGGACGCCCCTCGCGGCCCCACGAGGACCCTTTAATGTTTAATTCCCCATCATCTGCTCCAGTGAACAGCTTAATCTCTGCTTGTATGATCAATACTAGATCAGTGTAAATTAAAATGACAATTTTAAAGTAATTAAGCCTGTTAATGCTCGATTCAAATGTCATTATTTGCACAGGGGATGGAGGAGAAATGACACCGAGTCTTGGGTGACACGAAATGTTTGAGCCCTCTCAATCCTGTTGCCGCTGCGCCACTGGGGGCTTTAGCAAAGCAGATTAACTCCAGGCTCCCCCTTGCCAAGATACCCATCCAATTTCCAGAGAGGATAACGCAATTTGAGAAATTTGATTTTGCTTTCTAAACCCAATTATTGTGATATGGGATGAAACTGGGAGGAGACTCCATCGCCGGAGCCGCAGGACGACGAAAGCCGGAGCGAGACGCCATTGTAATCGCGTGATTAGATTTACGTAACTCCTCTTCTCTTTCCATTTTATTTAGGGTTTTTTTTAAAAAAGAAAATCCTTTAAATAATTGCAATCGTTAGAGGAAGAACCGAGATTTATGAAACGGCCGGTGACTTTTGTAGAGCGGCGGAGGCCGGCGCACAGATTTGCGGTGATCCGGGATCCATCAGACGGGTAAAATGACATCATTACTGTATCAGACCTCATAAATGGATCTATAAAACTTCAGCAGCCTCCGGATAGGAAATCCTACAAATCCTACACAAAACCGGCAGCAGATTCTGATAGGACTCACTTCTCATTAACCGGGAGAACGAAATTGAGATGTAAATGTCGAGGCTTTTCCATTTCCCTCCATAGGAAGTAATAGGGTGAGAAGATGAACGCGCCGCCGTCAGCCACTGACCAACATAAAAACGGATTTCGTTATAGAATGACCTGTAAAATTTCATCACACATCAGTAAAATACTAAAAAAAAATGTGTTTAACATAAAAACTATGACATATGCTGTACAAAAAGTCTAAAGACTGAAGCAAAGTGCGAGGGCATAGATCCTCCATAAGAAACTGGTGGGGGCAACATCCAGCGCCCCCCATAGACCAGCAGTTCTCAGCGTCTTAGAACCAGAGGATGGACCGGGAGGCGGACAGCTCCATTCTTTGTGTAGTGGCTAAAGCAACTCACTGCAGCCCAGATCCCATTTACATGAATTGGAGATGATCTGCAGTTACCTTCTCTGACCACTACACCTGGAATGGCGCTGTCTGCCTCTCCGTTTATGATGAGAACCCTGGCTCTATGGGGGATGTTGAACCGCCACCAAATGGACATTGAGGACATTTTCTATGGATACGGATGGTATCAACGTTTTAAGGATTGAAAAACTCCTTTAAAAGCTGTGACCATCAGACTTTGGAGAAAAAATTAACAAATCAACAAACAGACAACAAGGTCTAGTACAAACCAAATCCACCCCACGATCCATCCGCCCCCATGCTGCCCCCATGCCGCCAATGTGATCAGAGGCTTCGGATACGTTTCTGCTGATGCCCCTTAGAGCCCACCTACAGATGGTCAAGACTAACCTATGAGGATGTATATTGGGGTAAATCAGTAAATATCCAATAAATCGGCACATGGAAGATTAGTCTGGGTGACGGACACACAAATTGTGAAAATTATAACCCGGGCTGTAAGATCACCAGACTCTCTCGCGAGCCAGAGATTCCTGACCACTAAATGGTGGCAGATGGCGGGTCACGTGATCTTATCTGTCCATGAGCAATCGCCCTGCCTGCCCCCCACCCTTACACACAATACAACAACCTTGAAGTAAAGTGGCCAACCCCTTTAAAGGAGGGAGCGTCAGCCAGTTTGTACCCCCCGTTACATCATCCTCGCGCCAACTGGATGGAGAAAGGGCTGGAGAAGAAATCACACGTGGTGGGGGGAGGAGTACAACCACCATCATGTAATTGTCCTGATAGACAGCAATAATACAGTTTACAATTTTGAGATTAAACAAGACTTTGAAAGAAATGGAACTGAGTTTCCACACATTAGAGGCTCAAGGCTCCAGGAACTTGTCCGGATGACATGAAAGTTTCCATGTTACAGATTTTAGGAACCTAAACCAGAATCAGAACAGCGAATGGGAACGACACAAATATAAGGTGGAAACTAATTTCCGGTGGGAGTTCAGAATCCACTGCTTGGATCTAGTACAGAAAATACAGAATTAACACAGCGAAAGCAAAACTACACAAAAAAATGCAGATTTTAGCAGATTTCCGCCGCTCCAGAACGTCCCCCGCGTATATTCCACATCATAGCAAAGGAGAACTGCACAAGCTGCAAGCAACAAGGGGGAACGACACAAATATAGGGTGGGGGCAGTGGTATGAAGGAGGCGTCTGCCCCAGGTGGTTACTGCACCCCCAGTGCATGGGACGTGTTCTACAAGTGGCATCAGAACTTTTCGTTACATTAGTTTGGAGGTTCTAGTTCACCCATTCAGAAAAGACAAAAATAAAACAAGTAGAAATAACTTCCGGTCTGCAGGTCTATGGGAGATGCCACTAAATGCGCAGGGAAAAATCTCGTAACTTATGTTATGCCAGCAGGAGATGAATGCGATTCTATCCATCTAGTAACCTGCGCTGAGGGACTGATGAGAATTAATAAGATGCAGCCAAGATCCACATGATGAATAGACGTCCCCTATCTCCGCTCTCCTTACAGCTGCGCGGCCATTAGTGTTTCCTGTTAACATTGTACAACAGAAAGACTCAGAATGGAATTCAGACAATAAAATTATATATGAACCATTTAAAAGAACATTAAAAAGACACAAGAGAGATCTGCAAAATAACAGTCTTGAAGAAATCATTCAGCCTTTCAATTTAAAGGGTCGAGCTTACCGAATTAAGGGGTTATTTCTAGAGGCATGCACTGCCTAATAGCAGGTTATAGAGCAGGAGGAGCTGAGCATATTGTACATAGTGTCCTATCTGCAGGCAGCAGGTTATAGAGCAGGAGGAGGTGAGCAGATTGTACATAGTGTCCTATCTATAGATGTTATAGAGCAGGAGGAGCTGAGCAGATTGTACATAGTGTCCTATCTATAGATGTTATAGAGCAGGAGGAGCTGAGCAGAATATACAATCTACTCAGCTCCTCCTGCTCTATAACATGCTGCCTGCAGATAGGACACTATGTATAGTGAGATCATCTCCTCCTGCTCTATAACATGCCGCCTGCAGATAGGACACTATGCACAATCTGCTCAGCTCCTCCTGCTCTATAACATGCTGCCTGCAGATAGGACACTCTGTACAATGTGCTCAGCTCCTCCTGCTCTATAACATGCTGCCTGCAGATGGGACACTCTGTACAATCTGCTCAGCTCCTCCTGCTCTATAACATGCTGCCTGCAGATAGGACACTATGTACAATCTGCTCAGCTCCTCCTGCTCTATAACATGCTGCCTGCAGATAGGACACTATGTACAATCTGCTCAGCTCCTCCTGCTCTATAACATACTAGCAGCATATCTATTGAACCTTTTTACTAGGAAGAAACAAAAACAAAACCATAAATTGGTTTCTATTAAAGATCCGGATCCTTCTTCCCCCTTGTTACTTGTTTGCACATAATATTTATGTTTCTATGTTTCCCTCCGTGTGTTTCCATTGTTTGGAGACGTCTCCCGGGTGACACGGCAAACAATCTGATCAGGAGGATTTTACAGTAAAAGACAATTTCTGACACTATTTAGGAAGTAAATAAAAATCATAAATAAAAGAATAAAATAAATAAATAAAAGGTTCGGTGACCCCTGAATTCTGACACCGCGACACATTTATTACCTCGGATGACCCGAATATTTCTGAAGGTGTTTATTTACTTTCAGCACCTTCCCAGGATCAATATTTTTAATTTGGCTCCGAGTTATTATTTTTCACATCTCAGCGTTGGGGAGCAGAGTAAAGTGGCTCATATTTTAGCGCTAAAAAGATCGATACGACAGTTTCACCTTCACCGTAGACCCTTGAAGTTGACTGCTGCACATCATAATCTGCAGAGGAGGGGCAGAGGCGACGAAGGCTGGGTGGGAGGCAGAGGAGGGTGAGGGGGCAGAGGCGAAGGAGGGTGGGTGGGGGGCGGGAGGCAGAGGGGGCAGAGGCGAAGGAGGGTGGGGGGGCAGAGGCGACGAAGGCTGGGTGGGAGGCAGAGGAGGGTGAGGGGGCAGAGGCGAAGGAGGGTGGGGGGGTAGAGGCAGAGGAGGGTGAGGGGGCAGAGGCAGAGGAGGGTGAGGGGGCAGAGGCAGAGGAGGGTGAGGGGGCAGAGGCAAAGGAGGGTGAGGGGGCAGAGGCAAAGGAGGGTGAGGGGGCAGAGGCAAAGGAGGGTGAGGGGGCAGAGGACACATAGGGGGGGTGGGAGGCAGAGGAGGGTGAGGGGGCAGAGGCAAAGAAGGGGGGGCAGAAGCAAAGGAGGGTGGGGGGGTGAGAGGCAGAGGAGGGAGGGAAGAGGCGACGGAGGAGGGAGGGAAGAGGCGACGGAGGAGGGGGGCAGAGGCGACGGAGGAGGGGGGCAGAGGCGACGGAGGAGGGGGGCAGAGGCGACGGAGGAGGGGGGCAGAGGCGACGGAGGAGGGGGGCAGAGGCGACATAGGAGGGGGCAGAGGCGACATAGGAGGGGGGCAGAGGACAAATAGGAGGGGGGCAGAGGACAAATAGGAGGGGGGCAGAGGACAAATAGGAGGGGGGCAGAGGACAAATAGGAGGGGGGCAGAGGACAAATAGGAGGGGGGCAGAGGCGAAGGAGGGGGGGGTGCAGAGGCGACAGAGGGTGAGGGGGCAGAGGTGTGGGCGTTGGGGAGGGGGTGCAGGCCATGGGGGGTCCAGGTGGTTCACTGCAGGAATCATTCCTTCCTGATCAGTTTCTTAAAGCAGATTACATCCTTCATCAAAACTGCATCCAATTTCTCCTCAAGTCAAAACCAGGGAATATCTATAAACTATAATTAATTTTTCCTAAATTTCCAAGAAAATTATTCAAAATCTGAAAACCTGGAGTCCAGAACCAGTGACAATCAGTCATCTCCAATGGCGGCCTCATTGATCTCTTGTATGTGAGGCTGATGGCGAGGAGTTATGGCTCCGGAGTATTACTCACATCATCCTCTCCATCTGCTGAAGGTGATGGACTCTGGCGCAGACGTCCCCCCCCCTCCCCCCACTTCATAGACTTGGAAATTTGCAACAGCCCGGATCATGACAAACATAAAACATTATTATTGTGTGCGGGACGGTGCAATCATACGGAGTGATAAAAGAAATTTATACCGTGCAACCGATTTCCTCCTTTCAATTCAATATGAATAAAACCATAAAAGAAGCCGAATAAAAACCCCTGAGCCGCGGGATAAATGTATCCGGTCACGTGCACATGGCGATAACTCACAGGCCGGGACACCGGCCACACGTATCCATACAGGGAGGAGGAAATAAACGCACGTAGTAATAATAACTAATAATAAGCATCTAATATAAATATTACAGGTTTATGTAACAATGTGACAATATCCGCACATTCCAGGATCAGGAATATACAACACATCAGCGAGATAACGGCCTGCAGATTATATATAGTATGGAGTATATTATAGTATACAGTATGGAGACCCTGCCAGACCCTCCTGACTGATCGGGTGCAGCGCTGACAAAGCATTTCACCCAATCTCAGAGGGCACAGCCTGTGCATTGCTCCCCCCCTGCTGCCAACATGAGGAGTATTACTGCAGGACCTTGAGCAGTGATGGCTGACCTATGGCACTGGTGCCATAGGGGGCACTGGTGCCATAGGGGGCACTGGTGCCATAGGGGGCACTGGTGCCATAGGGGGCACTGGTGCCATAGGGGGCACTGGTGCCATAGGGGGCACTCAGAGCCCTTTCTGATGGCACCCAGGGCTTCATGCCAACAGAGAGTTTGCCAGACAGGACTCAAAGCTTCCTCCTGTGGTCCAAGACAGACCAGGATGTGCTGCCAGGACTACAGGAGGAGCGAGAAGGTGTGGATAGATATGGGTTATCGTTGGAGCTACTGCTCTGGGATCCCAAATTTCTCCATCCTCTTTCTATTGTATTGGTGAAATCAGGACACCGATACGATTGAAACGTGTGATAAAGCCGGGATCAATAAGTTACTACTTAAATTGTCATGTTGGCACTTTGTGACATGTAAATGGGTATTAGTTGTAGTTTTGGGCACTCTGTCTCCAAAAGGTTCGCCATCACTGACCTAGAGGGATGTGACTGATCACAAGCTTCCTGCATCACTGCAAGGTCCTGTAACCCCATCATGCCTCCAGGGGATGGGGCCAAAGAAGGAAATGTGTGGGGGTGAGTGGCTGCGGCAGAGCTGTGTGCGTGAGGGTGAGTGGCTGCGGCAGAGCTGTGTGCGTGAGGGTGAGTGGCTGCGGCAGAGCTGTGTGCGTGAGGGTGAGTGGCTGCGGCAGAGCTGTGTGTGTGTGTGGGTGAGTGGCTGCGGCAGAGCTGTGTGTGTGTGTGGGTGAGTGGCTGCGGCAGAGCTGTGTGTGTGTGTGGGTGGGTGAGTGGCTGCGGCAGAGCTGTGTGCGTGTGTGGGTGAGTGGCTGCGGCAGAGCTGTGTGCGTGAGTGGCTGCGGCAGAGCTGTGTGCGTGAGGGTGAGTGGCTGCGGCAGAGCTGTGTGCGTGAGGGTGAGTGGCTGCGGCAGAGCTGTGTGCGTGAGGGTGAGTGGCTGCGGCAGAGCTGTGTGCGTGAGGGTGAGTGGCTGCGGCAGAGCTGTGTGTGAGGGTGAGTGGCTGCGGCAGAGCTGTGTGTGTGAGTGGCTGCGGCAGAGCTGTGTGTGTGAGGGTGAGTGGCTGCGGCAGAGCTGTGTGTGTGAGGGTGAGTGGCTGCGGCAGAGCTGTGTGGGTGAGGGTGTGAGTGGCTGCGGCAGAGCTGTGTGTGTGTGGGTGAGTGGCTGCAGCAGAGCTGTGTGTGTGTGGGTGAGTGGCTGCAGCAGAGCCGTGTATGTGAGAGTGAAAGGTTGCAGCAGAGCTGTGTGTGTGTGTGTGGGTTAGTGGCTGCAGCAGAGCTGTGTGTGAGAGTGAATGGTTGCAGCAGAGCTGTATGTGTGGGGGTGAGTGGCTGCAGGAGAGCTGTCTGTGTGGGGGTGAGTGGCTGCAGGAGAGCTGTGCATAACCAAAGGGGAATTTTTAAATTGTGTCAAATTAGTTTTCGCTTCTTTTCAAAGGTGCTACTTCTAGTCCCCAGGTTATGTACGAGATAGATTCGTTTTCAGGTTGAATTTGTATGTTTGTATGGTTTCAGGTTTGTATGTATGTTTGGTTTTGCTATACAAGAAATCATGCATAAATAAAGGGAAGGTGCAGAACCCAAGGCTAGGTGCTCATTCACGTGTCACCAGTAGCATTGTTTGTGTTATTGGTGTGAAATTCCCAACATGGTGATGAAAGTAGAATGACAACCGGATAAAGAATAGGACTTGCAGCTACGGCAAATGTAGAAGCCGCGTCCGTGTGTTGGAGCCTGTGGAATTGTCTGATCTTTCCATTCATATAAGAGGCGGCACAGACTAAGGATCCTGCATCAGACCGGACCACACATGGGCCAGAGAAAAAGGCTAGAAATGAAATGACAAGTCTCGTTACAGTCTGTTTATAATAATAACAGAGAGAAGCGGCTGCCCCAGCGATGCCAGGACTCGAGGAGGATCCCGGCGGCACGCGCTCATGTACATTATGTGATGGCCTCTCTATTCATGTGATTGATCTGGGACTTTATGGCCGTTTTAAAAGAAAATAAATCACAGAGTGTAAAATAAAATGTATTGAAATTGTATTCAATGCAGATTGTAGACAACAGTAAATAACCTGCAGGTTTACACGCGGGATGACGGATGGCGGCTCCGTCACTTCATCTCCCTCCACGTCCGAGCCCTGATGCCTCCTAATCCAACACAGACAGGAAGATTCTCCGAGCAGAAACATCTCCACTGGCCTCATAGTCTCCACTGGCCTCATAGTCTCCACTGGCCTCATAGTCTCCACTGGCCTCATAGTCTCCACTGGCCTCATAGTCTCCACTGGCCTCATAGTCTCCACTGGCCTCATAGTCTCCACTGGCCTCATAGTCTCCACTGGCCTCATAGTCTCCACTGGCCTCATAGTCTCCACTGGCCTCATAGTCTCCACTGGCCTCAGTCTCCACTGGCCTCAGTCTCCACTGGCCTCAGTCTCCACTGGCCTCAGTCTCCACTGGCCTCAGTCTCCACTGGCCTCAGTCTCCACTGGCCTCAGTCTCCACTGGCCTCAGTCTCCACTGGCCTCAGTCTCCACTGGCCTCAGTCTCCACTGGCCTCATAGTCTCCACTGGCCTCATAGTCTCCACTGGCCTCATAGTCTCCACTGGCCTCATAGTCTCCACTGGCCTCATAGTCTCCACTGGCCTCATAGTCTCCACTGGCCTCATAGTCTCCACTGGCCTCATAGTCTCCACTGGCCTCATAGTCTCCACTGGCCTCATAGTCTCCACTGGCCTCATAGTCTCCACTGGCCTCATAGTCTCCACTGGCCTCATAGTCTCCACTGGCCTCATAGTCTCCACTGGCCTCATAATTCTATTCAGTCATTAAGCAGCAGGACCTATAATTATTGTATAAATGTGCAGAGCTTTAATACATGAAATATCAATAATGGCTACAGGTCCTTTCATTTCTCATGTAGTTAGGATTCAATAACAGAGCAGGGATGGCTTAAAGGGGTCATCCACTTTTAGCAAATAATTGTTATGTTATACAGTTTTCCAATATATTTTCTGTATCAATTCCTCAAGGTTTTCTAGGTCTCTGCTTTCTGTTCTTACCGTATTTTTCGGACTATAAGGCGCACAAAAAATCCTTTGATTTTCTCAGAAATCAAAAGTGCGCCTTATAGTCCAGTGCGCCTTATATGTGAACCGTACTTACAGCTGCCTGTTATATCCCGGGTCATGTGATGTCACACAGGTGTACGGCTCATTATATCCCTGGTCATGTGATGTCACACAGGGGCACGCCTAGTTATATCCTGGGTCATGTGATGTCACACAGGTGCACGGCTTGTTAGATCCCTGGTCATGTGATGTCACACAGGTGCACGGCTCGTTATATCAGAGGAAGGTTTTTAATGTTCGATGCTTGTAAATAATGTTCTGTCCATAATCTACAATGTGGTCAGTTATATGAGACAATAGACTCCTGGCGAGGGCGAGTTTTGGATATTTAGCTCATTTATACTCGGCCTCCAGTAGACTCTGTGTGTATTGTATGTGGACAGGAGAGTCTGAAATATTCACAGACCAAGACATAATTCTGTAACACAACTGCAAATCCAATCTACTACCTATAAACAATGGAAATAAGTACGGGGTTTGCAGAAGACTCCTAGACAAAATAGTGAGGTACAAGACTTCCCCTGTTCCCCAGAAGTCTCTCCATCCCAGTTTGCAGAACCTCCTCCATCTTTCTCTGCAACTCAAGCTGTGACATACTGCACCCTCTGCAGCCCCTCCTCCACCTTCTACACAGCAGGAAGCTGTTAACCCTTAGTGCTCACACAGCACAAACTATAAACTCCAAGTAACTGTTTCACTGCTGGCTTCTACTACTTATTACAAGCACAGGGGTGCAGAATGTGATGAAAGTTGCCATGTTAGTCCCGGTATAGTCCTGTATTATACATAATGCAGCACTTAGTTGATTTACTCACAGGATTTACTACTGAATTAGTGAAAGAAAACAAGGCATCATGGGAACTGTGGACAGCCTATGGGAGATACAGGAAGAGGTTAGTCTCCGCCCACTACTGTGGGGCTGAGAAAGATTTCTGACAAGCAGTTTTAAAAAGAGAAAATACCACAACACTGGGGATCGTTCTGAGAAATGTTACCAAATTATCATGTGTTTCCCCAGAACAATGTCAAGAGTTAAGGAATTTATTAAATATTCAGTAAAATTCCTTATGAATTTGTAGCTACACTATAAATGTAGTATGACCCATCAATATTAGATTGATGATCTGATCAGTAAGGAACCAAGACCCCAAAAATATTCAGAGACAGCGCCATCATTTAAAAAGTGGCCATGTCTGGTATTGCACGGTCTGGATCATTTTGTTACATTAATGTGAATGGGATGGAGATGGAATCAGCGTGGATTTACCGTAACCGGGTGGACATTGTACTAGAACCACGCGGCGGCGCTGAAAGGGTTACGGCGGTGCCAATAACACGGAGCAGAATTGTTTCCAAACATCAATAAAGTCATTATGTGGCCGAAGCAAACAGCGCCCCGATCCACGTCCTGCTCTCAGTCATCCCACGCTTATTTATGATCCAATTAAACTCCTTTAGGCAACGCATTAGGAGGTTCTTTAAAGCGCATTTCATTAAGTCTCCGGCAATTAATGTCACATTTTGGGCAAGGTTTCCTCCGCTCACCCCTGGAATAACAAACTAAGAGAGTATCGTCTGCTCTGAAGAAGGGGCAACGTAAAAAGAAATAAAATGTGACAGACCACGGGCCGAGCACCAAGGACATTTCATATAAAAAGATCTAAGCTTAAAGATCTGTCAATACAGGACTCCGAATGGTTAAAGGGAACCTATCAGGGGATGCAGCGAGCGTTATGTATTGTCCCTGGACATCTGTATAACCATTTCTTTGTGTTGTTGTAGCAGCAGGACTGTGAAATATGTAATTATATTCCAGGATTTCAGCTGGACTTGGAGCCCTCCTCCCTCAGCTTCTGTTTGAATACTA
The DNA here is from genome assembly GCF_040894005.1 of Engystomops pustulosus. Lineage (NCBI taxonomy): Eukaryota > Metazoa > Chordata > Amphibia > Anura > Leptodactylidae > Engystomops > Engystomops pustulosus. The sequence goes on from NC_092421.1 coordinate 79,490,677, forward strand.
CAGCAGTTACAATGGGGGAGGGGCTCTGCAGCAGTACAGTGAAGAGATCTCACATACTAGTGCACCCCAGGCCTCAAAGTCCACCTACAGTCCAGGAATATAAAGAGTTTGTAAGTTCTCTCCTGTTTGTGTGGATTTCCTCTGGGTCCTCCGGTTTCCTCCCACACTCCAAAAACATACTGGTAGGTGGATTAGATTGTGAGCTCCATGGGCACAGGGACTGATCTGGCAGCGCTGCAGAATCTATATAAATAAAGGGATTATCCAGTGCGGATGAAGCTGCCGCCGGTGTTTGGTGACCAAAAAATACTAAGATTCCCTTATAAATGCATTTTTATGGGGTCTGGACCACTAATATCACTTGTACCCTTTCCCAAAAGAACCATAAATCCAGTCAGTCAGAGTCCAATCTGGATCCCAGCATTCCCAATTAGTTTGTATGGAATGGCGATTTCTTTCTCCATATTCGGGTATTAGATAATAAGTGCAGGAATCCTGCAGAAAGGCGACACTGGTGACTCCTGGACAAGAACTTAAAGGGGTATTCTCGTCTGGGCACTCACATTCAGTTTGATAAATCTTCCATATATAAACTTTTTTTCAATTAGATGTTATTAAAAAAAAATGTTCCTGTGTGGAGATAATTTCTTATAAATGTAGGGATATGGTCCCTTAGAAACGAGAAGGCTTCCTCGGATACGGCCACCTCTGCCTGAGAGATTGCACAAATGAACAAAAAGGTTTTGTATATGAAATGTCCGGGAGTTACTACATGACCCACAGCCGTCCTGTGGTAATGATTACTGAATCCTGGTGGTCCTGCAGGACTCTATAGCGCAAATCTGGCCACCGCTGCCAGAGTGTGACGTGGTCGTATCCAAGGAAGCTATCTGGTTTCTAAGGGACCATATCATACATTTATGAGAAATTATCTTCACACAGGAACAATTTTTTTAATAACATCCAATTAAAGAAATGTTAATATATGGAAGATTAGTGAAACTGAATGTGAGTGCACAGACGAGAATACCCCTTTAAATACAAATCATATGATAAAAAGTTATTCCAATTCATTTATACCAAAAACCAGAATACATTGTACGGCCACCAATCATCTATTAGGGGGGATTGTAAATACAAGACAACAGAGCAAAGCTACCTACACGTACCCAGATACACCTACATGCACCTACACGTACCCAGATACACCTACATGCACCTACACGTACCCAGATACACCTACATGCACCTACACGTACCCAGACACAGCTACATGCACCTACACGTACCCAGACACAGCTACATGCACCTACACGTACCCAGACACAGCTACATGCACCTACACGTACCCAGACACAGCTACATGCACCTACACGTACCCAGACACAGCTACATGCACCTACACGTACCCAGACACAGCTACATGCACCTACACGTACCCAGATACACCTACATGCACCTACACGTACCCAGATACACCTACATGCACCTACACGTACCCAGATACACCTACATGCACCTACACGTACCCAGATACACCTACATGCACCTACACGTACCCAGATACACCTACATGCACCTACACGTACCCAGATACACCTACATGCACCTACACGTACCCAGATACACCTACATGCACCTACACGTACCCAGATACACCTACATGCACCTACACGTACCCAGATACACCTACATGCACCTACACGTACCCAGATACACCTACATGCACCTACACGTACCCAGATACACCTACATGCACCTATATACACTATATGCACTTATATGCACCTACATACACTATATGTACCTACATGCACCTATATACATCTATATGCACCTATATACACTATATGTACCCATATACACCTATATACACTATATGCACCTACATGCACCTATATACACTATACGCACCTATATACACTACATGTACCTATATACACTATATGCTACTACATGTATTTATATACATTACATGCACCTACACATCTGGGGAGGAGGAGAGCCCAGCAACAAGTGGTTGTTCCTCCGGCAGTGGTTGCTCAGGGGAACAATCGCTATTACCGGCTATTAACTCTTTACTGCCTCTTGGCAAGAAGTTCTAGACATTTTTGGCCACTAGGGGGAGAAAGTAATAATTTGCAAGACTTTAACTAACCCAAGTATAAAGTTTCATTCCTTACAGATGTGATATACTTGTTCTGTACTAGGGATCCTAGAAATGTTAAATTAATGAACAATCATTGGATAAGGTAGTGAAGAAGGAGAGAAACCTTACCAACTTTAAAGAAAATCTATCATCAGAATCCATCCTGATAAAGCTGGGACATTACTCACAGACCCAGGCAGCGGAACTGTGGTATCTTCTTATATTGTTTCATGGCCTCCTGCCTTCTAAAAGCATTTTTTTACATTGCATTTTACATGCTAATGAGTCAGGATGGTGTTATTAGAAGCCCTGAGTGCCATAACTTCACAGGCTGTTACACTGTCCAGGATCACTTCCTCCCTCCTGTGTGAGGATACAGCAGGCAGAGGGAGGGATAAGTGCTCTTGCACAGTGTAACAGCCTGTGATGGGCTAAGTACTGTGACCGGTAGATTTCCTTTAAGACCAGTAAGGTCCAAATGACAAATAAAACACATAAAAATTAAAGGCAATTAGTTTCCGCAATAGAATTGATATTCATTGTATAAATTAAGGGATTTTTCTTTAAAACATAAAAGCTATTACAAATGTTTCCATTTGTAACCCAAAAACTGTAAAATTGTAAATATGCTGCCACCATGTGGACGAATCATGTACAGCACAGGATTGAAAAATTCTGCTCACAGCAGTCACTGGAAACACAAAACTGGACGCGTTTAGCACATGTACAGTTTGGCCTTCAGGTTTTACGTCTTATTTCTATGCTGTGAAGCTTTAAAGAAAGTTATTTGTGCCCAGAACACGGACGCCTCCCTATAAAACAAGTGCCAGGAATTGGCAAGTTAAAGATAAACTTTCCAAAAGTGACAGACTTTTGTGTTACTAATCTGCCAGTAAATGTTCTGCACATCACAATTTACTCCTCGTGCACCGCCAGCCCCGCTTCCCCGTGCACCGCCAGCCCCGCTTCCCCGTGCACCGCCAGCCCCGCTTCCCCGTGCACCGCCAGCCCCGCTTCCCCGTGCACCGCCAGCCCCGCTTCCCCGTGCACCGCCAGCCCCGCTTCCCCGTGCACCGCCAGCCCCGCTTCCCCGTGCACCGCCAGCCCCGCTTCCCCGTGCACCGCCAGCCCCGCTTCCCCGTGCACCGCCAGCCCCGCTTCCCCGTGCACCGCCAGCCTCGCTTCCCCGTGCACCGCCAGCCTCGCTTCCCCGTGCACCGCCAGCCTCGCTTCCCCGTGCACCGCCAGCCTCGCTTCCCCGTGCACCGCCAGCCTCGCTTCCCCGTGCACCTTCTGCTTGTATTAATAATAATTCCTTTATTTATATAGCGAACACACATTACGCAGCGCTGCACAAAGTTTGCTGTAGTATTGGTCCAGCACAGGGTCTATTAAATATGGAAACACACAGATGTGATGAGCGATTTCTCCAGATAAATGGTAGCTTTTGCCACCGTATGTGTTAACAAGACTTCTGCTTGTACTGTGGCTCCTGCACATGGGACACTGAATATAAGGGACTTTCCATTTTTTTTAAAAAAAAGATGTTTTCCACAACCAAAAATAGAAAAAACCCAGAATTCTGGTATTATAGCGCCCCCTACTGGTCAACAACATAAGTGACTGCAGCGCTGATCCAAACATGAAGAATTCCCACATTGTGGAACCAATCAGGCGGCTTCAGCTTCATCAGAGACTCCTCCAGTTCTGGGAAGACGCCGGCGTTTTGTGAAGACGATTAAAATCCACACTCCGAATCGTCTGCAATAAATCAGCTTTAATTTCCTCTTTCAATTAACGGTCAATTAACAGAAGGCGAAGCCACAAAAAATATTACAGGGATCTCATTAATCTACCAAAAATTAACTTCACCTTTCTGTTAGTAAAACATAATTCCTGAGGGGGAGAGAGGAAGGCGACACCTTATTAAGGGAAAAGGTTCCGTTTTTATGAAGCGCATTTTGTGAGTCACTTAGACAAGTTCTGGGAGGAGGAAGGAAAACTGGACGGATAATGAAGAGGAAATAATTAGAGCCGCCGGATCCATCAAGAGGCGGGAGATAGAAAATAGACGGATAAACGTATCACAGGAGACACAAGAATAGACACAAAGTACAAGAACATCAGCACTCTGCACCGTCATCTGCTTAGTCCATATTAGTGGTGGGGGCAGGGGATTATTATACAGGTGGATTGGGCGGTTGCCCAGGGCCCAAACCTTCTAGGGGCCCAAGAGAACCACCATATTTCATTCTGAGAAGGATCTTCACCCATGAAATCCTCCTACATCTGTTCCTGCTCTCAATACACATGTACACTAGAGCCATGTCAGGACCTTTGAAGGTCCAAAGGTCCTTAAACCACAGGCTGAAAGCAGCAGAAGGGACTCGTCCTCCATTCCCCAAGAAGCTTCTAGTCCCAGATGTTTGAAGTGATTCCGGACTTGTAGGGTCCATAATATTCATACGGTCAGGGGTCCATGGTGGTCCTAGTCCTCCCCCATTACTACTCTAAGATCCTCCTGATCACTAGAATAGGGGATCCCATCACAAGAACAGAGTTAGTGGTTGTAGGTTATCACAGTCTATGGACAATTGGGGAGATTTATCATGCGCCGGCGTAGGATGGTAGCCCCGCCCCTGCGCAGGACACCGGCTCCGGCGGATGTATCCGGTGAATGGCTGCACATGCGGCCGGCGAAGTGTGGCGCAAACACCACGTGGATGTACAGGCTGAGTGTTCGCACGGTGTGGGTGGAGCCCTGTGTCACCAGCCCCGCCCCCATTCCGTGTCTAGATGGCACAATGGGGGAAATAATTGCAATTGAGCGAGTGACGGGTAACAAATGTCCTTCTGGTCCGGGCCCCAGATCTTAGCAACGTCCCCGATGAAAAGAGCAATAAAAATCAAATACTCGTCTATAATTAAGTTGTCTGAACATTTTATTGCCCGGAGCAGATGGAATCACAGCCATAAAACTTCAATGTAAATGTCATAAACTATGAAAACAACATAAAAATTATAATGACCTGAAATGAGACACAGAAATGCTGCAGCACGTGGCCCTGGAGGTCTGTGTATGGGAATATACATTAGGTACACCTGTTCAACTGCTCGTTAACACTTAATTTCTAATCAGCCAATCACATGGCGGCAACTCAGTGCATTTAGGCATGTAGACATGGTCAAGACAATCTCCTGCAGTTCAAACCGAGCATCAGTATGGGGAAGAAAGGTGATTTGTGGCCTTTGAATGTGGCATGGTTGTTGGTGCCAGAAGGGCTGGTCTGAGTATTTCAGAAACTGCTGATCTACTGGGATTTTCACGCACAACCATCTCTAGGGTTTACAGAGAATGGTCCGAAAAAGAAAAAACATCCAGTGAGCGGCAGTTCTGTGGGCGGAAATGCCTTGTTGATGCCAGAGGTCAGAGGAGAATGGGCAGACTGGTTCGAGCTGATAGAAAGGCAACAGTGACACAAATCGCCATCCGTTACAACCAAGGTAGGCAGAAGAGCATCTCTGAACGCACAGTACGTCCAACTTTGAGGCAGATGGGCTACAGCAGCAGAAGACCACACCGGGTGCCACCCCTTTCAGCTAAGAACAGGAAACTGAGGCTACAATTTGCACAAGCTCATCGAAATTGGACAGTAGAAGATTGGAAAAACGTTGCCTGGTCTGATGAGTCTCGATTTCTGCTGCGACATTCGGATGGTAGGGTCAGAATTTGGCGTCAACAACATGAAAGCATGGATCCATCCTGCCTTGTATCAGCGGGTCAGGCTGGTGGTGGTGGTGTCATGGTGTGGGGAATATTTTCTTGGCACTCTTTGGGCCCCTTGGCACAACGCCACAGCCTACCTGAGTATTGTTGCTGAGCATGTCCATCCCTTTATGAGCACAATGTACCCTGTAACATCTGATGGCTACTTTCAGCAGGATAATGCGCCATGTCATAAAGCTGGAATCATCTCAGACTGGTTTCTTGAACATGACAATGAGGTCACTGGACTCAAATGGCCTCCACAGTCACCAGATCTCAATCCAATAGAGCATCTTTGGGATGTGGTGGAACGGGAGATTCGCATCATGGATGTGCAGCCGACAAATCTGCGGCAACTGTGTGATGCCATCATGTCAATATGGACCAAAATCTCTGAGGAGCTTCCAGCACCTTGTTGTATCTATGCCACGAAGAATTGAGGCAGTTCTGAAGGCAAAAGGGGGTCCAACCCGTTACTAGCATGGTGTACCTAATAAAGTGGCCGGTGAGTGTATTCCAGGATTGTAGCTGGATTTGGAGCACTGGTGGGCAGGATCTCTTCTCTGTACTGCTGCACAGCTACTTCCCCACTAAGAAACTGCTGTAATATTCAAACAGAAGCTACAGAAGGGGGAGGGGATGTGCAGAAATACACAGAAGTGATGTCACTCACCAGTGCGTCACAATACTAACAATCCGGCTACTATATATGTATGTATGTATATATATATATATATATATATATATATATATATATATATACATACACACACACAGTCAAGCTACTACTAAGGCACAAAGTATATTTACACAAATGACCAGGGCCAACACCCAAGACTGTCTGCAGGAACAGATGTACAAGGATTTTATGGGTGAAGTTCCTTATCAGTATAACATTTTGGGTACAAGGCCTGGGCTACTAGCGGTGGTGGTGGGGGGGTACAAGGCCTGGGCTACTAGCGGTGGTGGTGGGGGGGTACAAGGCCTGGGCTACTAGCGGTGGTGGTGGGGGGGTACAAGGCCTGGGCTACTAGCGGTGGTGGTGGGGGGGTACAAGGCCTGGGCTACTAGCGGTGGTGGTGGTGGTGGGGGGGTACAAGGCCTGGGCTACTAGCGGTGGTGGTGGTGGGGGGGTACAAGGCCTGGGCTACTAGTGGTGGGGTGGGGGTGGGGGTACAAGGCCTGGGCTACTAGCGGTGGGGTACAGGGCCTGGGCTACTAGCGGTGGGGTACAGGGCCTGGGCTACTAGCGGTGGGGTACAGGGCCTGGGCTACTAGCGGTGGGGTACAGGGCTTGGGCTACTAGCGGTGGGGTACAGGGCTTGGGCTACTAGCGGTGGGGTACAGGGCTTGGGCTACTAGCGGTGGGGTACAGGGCCTGGGCTACTAGTAGTGGGGGGGGGGGTACAGGGCCTGGGCTACTAGTGGTGGGGTACAAGGCCTGGGCTACTAGTGGTGGGGTACAAGGCCTGGGCTACTAGTATTGGGGTACAAGGCCTGGGCTACTAGTATTGGGGTACAAGGCCTGGGCTACTAGTATTGGGGTACAAGGCCTGGGCTACTAGTATTGGGGTACAAGGCCTGGGCTACTAGTATTGGGGTACAAGGCCTGGGCTACTAGTATTGGGGTACAAGGCCTGGGCTACTAGTATTGGGGTACAAGGCCTGGGCTACTAGTATTGGGGTACAAGGCCTGGGCTACTAGTATTGGGGTACAAGGCCTGGGCTACTAGTATTGGGGTACAAGGCCTGGGCTACTAGTATTGGGGTACAAGGCCTGGGCTACTAGTATTGGGGTACAAGGCCTGGGCTACTAGTATTGGGGTACAAGGCCTGGGCTACTAATGGTGGGGTACAAGGCCTGGGCTACTAGTGGTGGGGTACAAGGCCTGGGCTACTAGTATTGGGGTACAAGGCCTGGGCTACTAGTGGTGGGGTACAAGGCCTGGGCTACTAGTGGTGGGGTACAAGGCCTGGGCTACTAGTGGTGGGGTACAAGGCCTGGGCTACTAGTGGTGGGGTACAAGGCCTGGGCTACTAGTGGTGGGGTACAAGGCCTGGGCTACTAGTGGTGGGGTACAAGGCCTGGGCTACTAGTATTGGGGTACAAGGCCTGGGCTACTAGTATTGGGGTACAGGGCCTCGGCTACTAGTATTGGGGTACAAGGCCTGGGCTACTAGTATTGGGGTACAAGGCCTGGGCTACTAGTATTGGGGTATGGGCTACTAGTATTGGGGTATGGGCTACTAGTATTGGGGTACAGGGCCTGGGCTACTAGTGGTGGGGTACAGGGCCTGGGCTACTAGTATTGGGGTACAAGGCCTGGGCTACTAGTATTGGGGTACAAGGCCTGGGCTACTAGTATTGGGGTACAAGCCCTGGGCTACTAGTATTGGGGTACAAGCCCTGGGCTACTAGTATTGAGGTACAGGGCCTCGGCTACTAGTATTGGGGTACAGGGCCTCGGCTACTAGTGGTGGGGTACAAGCCCTGGGCTATGCACTAGTCCAGCTGTTAGAGTAGTGGGTGCAGGACCCTCGTGCTCTGAATGAAGAACACGTGGACAGAATCGTTTCCCCTTTTTACCCTCCTGACTGATCGTGTAATGAATAGCGCCCATAAATCGCGGCTCCGTTAGTGGAGCTCGGGAACTAGAATTACTAATTATTGTCCATGGAAATCTGCCAAAATCTAATAAAACACAAAGACCTCTCTGTGCAGCCGGAGAGACCCCCGGGACGGGATTTATAGCGGCTTCTATTCTTACTGGAAGGAAACGCTTTATTTTACTTGCAGAAGACGTGGAGTATTTGTAGTCTCTGAATACAGGATTGCGCTTCCTACAGAGCCACGGATACAGAGCCACGTGTCCACGGCAGAACTTGTGTCACACGACCGTTAGAACCCGTCCATATACAAAGTGAGAGATGGAAGATGGCGGCCGGTACATTCCTCCCGCATGGAGCGCATACTGGTATTTACACAGTTACCTGCAGAGTACTGAGCCCAAACACTCAACCACAACCCCAATATCTTGCTGAAGTCCAGTCCAACTTCTAGTCTGGGGACTGAACCCGCAATGTCCAGCACAGACCCGAACACTGAGGAATAGGGTTCGCTGATCCCTACTGCACAGCGGGTGACAAGAATGGGCAAATTCCAGCGCCTCCAGATGTGCAAAGCCAAGGACAGACCCAACAGAACCGTCACTGTAGCTACAGGTTCTCCTAACAGGTATATGCTCAGGGGGCTGAGAACATACAATATAATGTTATATAATACAACTTAGGCTGAGGTCACATGACCGCCGGATTAGACAAAGTGTCTTTCTAACTAATTCCCTTACATTTCTTGCTTAAAGGGTCTTCTCGTCTCGTCTGGGCAGTCACATTCAGTTTTGTTAATCTGCCTTATATAAACATTTCTTCAATTAGAGGTTATTAAATCATTTTTTTTTACCTATAAGAAGATAATTTCTCAGAAATGTAGTCATATGGTCCCTTCGAAACAAGACTGTGTCTTTGGATACGACCACCTCTGCTGGAGGGATTGCACAAAGACACAAAAAAGTCTCTGAATATGAAATGTCTGGGAGTTACTGCAGGTCCTGCAGCCGTCCTGTGGTAATGATCGCTGAATCCTGGAGGTCAGGCAGGACTTTATAGCGCATGTCTGGCCACCGCTGCCAGAGTGTGAGGTGGTCGTATCCAAGGAAGCCATCTCGTTTCTAAGGGACAACATTTACGAGAAATTATCTTCACACAGTAACATTTTTTTTTAATAACATCCAATTGAAGAAATGTTTACATATGGGAAATGAATTCAATTAAATGTAAATGTCCAGACAGGAAAACCCCTTTTAAAAAAAACTAACACTTCTCTTATTTCTATTAGGCTAGCCAACTTTCTTTCTATACCTCACATGTATCTATAATGTATCCATCATCTTTTCCTGTCTATTTTAGTTTTATATTCTGTCTATTGTCTTAATCTAATAAAATGTAAAAAAAAATCCCAGTGACTTCAATGTAAAAAAGAATGTCATGTCATCCGGTGTGAACTGAGCCTAACTTTTTAGTTTTTCAATTTTCAAAAGTACATATATATATCTATCTATCTTTATTTAAACATCACTAATATTGTCTCTTTATGTGACACAAAGTATCAATTCAACACATTAAAGTTTGTGGCTGTAACTGTAAATCCGAGGAAATGTTCCGGGGGGGGGGGGGGGGGGGTGAATACTTCTACAACCTGTGCCAGACAGGAGCGACATGACAGAAGGTCGTAAATGTTTACAGCTACTTGTGAGACGCATCCGGCGGCCGCGGAGTCAGACAAGGTAAATAAAAGTCACCAAAAATAAGCTGCAACATAAACTACACAAACCTCAGAGAACTATATACCAACAGAAGGTCCTGTACGCGATTCTCACAGAGGGTCTAATATTTGTGCTTATTGTTAAGGCTTTTTGTTTTTAGGAGGATTTCTTATTTTTTACATGAACAAAAACAACACTTATTCGTATATATTATCCTCATCAGAACTCTCCAAAACCCGAATCATTGCCCCCAATTTCTCCTGTCTAGTAACTTTCCTGACATGAGCGACTCTAGTCCAGTGATGGTAAACCTAGAGGCCGAGTGCCCAAATTGCAGCCAAAGAAACCCCACATGTTTATCACAAAGTGCCGACATTGCAATTTATTGTGCAACTGTTTGCCGGCTGCTCAGCCACAGCTTTCAATCATGTTGTTGTCCTGAGAACACCAATGGTTAAAAGAATGAGGGGAAGTTCAGATTGTGGCTTCCATCCAGGAAGAATCACAGGGCAGAATCTCCAATGTGCTGTGGTAACGGCCTGGGCACTCACTGACATGGCCCGGGTGCCCACAGAAAGGGATCGGAGTGCCATAGGTTAGCCACCACTGCTCTAGTCCATGTTGCCGCCTGTAGCGGCCGCCTCTTCCTCCTTCTCCTTCTCCCGGTCGTTGCCTCCTCCTCCTTGCTGCCTTCAGCTGACTGGCTGATCTTATGATCTGTGGCACCTAAACCACCCCCAGAGCCCCTCAGGCTAATTAATAACTTTTAGTTATTTCTTTACGAAAATCAGGCCATAAAGAAGAAAAACCAAAGCAAACTCAGACTGCTGGTGTCCCCAGGAACGTGTAAGTGATGATGTTTTACATCAACTAATTCTGGGAAATTTCCTTTGTAGAGAAGAATCTCCAATGAAATATCGCACAAGAATTAGAGGGATTGGCGGAGGGGGCTGTATATGAGATACACACGACCGACTAACCTTATGTGTAGATATCTCCGATTCTGTGGCAACTAGTAATTTATAGGGAGATTATCCTTTTTTAAATGACACCAGATCGGTGTTTCTAGGTGCCATGGTTCAGAAGAGGAGTCCTCCTGGACCTCGGGCTTATTTTCAGAGGGTCTTATTTTGCAATTAGTCGTTTTCAGGGTTCTAGGTTTGGCCGTAGGTTCTAGGTTTGGCCGTAGGTTCTAGGTTTGGCCGTAGGTTCTAGGTTTGGCCGTAGGTTCTAGGTTTGGCCGCAGGTTCTAGGTTTGGCCGCAGGTTCTAGGTTTGGTTCTAGGTTTGGCCGCAGGTTCTAGGGATTATTTCAGGGAAATGTGGCACCTGCTCCCGATAGATTTGGCAGAATATCCTACAATTGGACACAGGACAATTATGTTGCCATCGTGCAGGTTATAGAACTTTCTGCCGCAGTCCTACTCATCGAATTGGAGCTGCAGGACTTCTTATTTCAGACGCTGAATACAGATTTTCAAACACAGAGATTTCTGCCGAAAGAAGAAAATCCTGCAGCAAAGTTTGTAAAAAAATCTATAACCAGACACAAGTGACGAGTGTAAACGTCTACAGCGTCCCAAGGACAGCGCGCTCCTGTGTGCTCCTGCATACCGTGAAGTTTTCCTGGGACTTGTAGTTCTCGTCCAGGTACACCCTGGCGCGGTTGTATTCTTTCATGGCATCACTAGACAGCAGGTCCCTGAAAGCAAAAACATAGAAAAATGATAAAATACATAAAATAAAACTGAAGAAAAGGCGAATGACTAATACAACAGAATGAAATCCTTAACGTTATTTGGGGTCTGTGACAAAAAATCTAAGAAATGAGCCGAGAGCACAATTAGGGGTTTCCCAGACAGAAACTGGAATCACTGATCGGAACGAACATGTATCACCAGCAGCTTAGATCTCTACTCTGAGCTCAGGAGTCCAGTGGGCGTCTCCCTACACTGATTGACAACGATCTTGGCCTGCACACTGGTGCGGGTGAAGGTGCGTGGTGCGGGTGCTGGCCAGTTCGCACTTCAGCTATAAAAAGCATTTTATTCAAATATACCTGGGATAAGGGGTGAAGCCAAAGCCCCAAAGACAAATGGAGATGTAACGGCGCTTCAGTTCTCACTTGGAGACCAGTCCTGAATGTGGAGTCTTTATTATGGAATAAAACAGCGATGCGTTTCATCTCCGGACCGGCATCAGGCCTGTTGAAAGCTCCGGTCCGTCGCTGTTTTATGCCATAATAAGACTCCACATCGGACGACTGGTCTCAGAGTGAGCTGAAGCGCAGTTACATCCTCTACACTTTTGGGTCTTTGGTATCACAGTAACAGGGTTCTGCATCAGCTCAAACCAGTTGTGGAACATATAGAACAAAGCCTTTCCATGACATCTCATCTCCATGTATGTTAGGAGATTACTCCATGTCTCTGCCATTAAAGGGGTCGTCCACTCTCAGCAAATATTTGATATTGTTATACAATTTTCCAATATACTTTCTGTATAAAATCCTCACGGTTTTATAGATCTCTGCTTGCTGTCCTGCTAAAAAAAAAGCTTCTATTTTTACTTCCAGTGGACAGAAATCTGTCCATGTGATGGACCTGCAGGTGCATGAGCCGCTATTATCACAGAGTAACAAGAGAGATCTAGAAAACCGCGAGGAATTGAAAGTATATTGGAAAATTGGATAACTTTTCATTAAACAAATAATATCAATTATTTGCTGAAAGTGGACGACCCCTTTAACTTAAAGCAAATGTGTAAGCACAGCAGAAGTCTGACATGATACCATTGATGTAAGAGTTATGCAGTTTAGCGGAGGAGTTAATGATAGAAATGAGAAATGATGACTTGTGCCAAACGATCTAAATACTGAGCCCCAAGTTGTGAAATTCTCATTAGAATTCACATTACTGGACATAAGTGATGACAGAGAAACATGAATACATCCATGAATACATACACACATTGGGCGTCATTTACTAAGGGCCTGATTCGCGTTTTCCCGACGTGTTACCCGAATATTTCCGATTTGCGCCGATTGTACCTGAATTGCCCCGGGATTTTGGCGCATGCAATCGGATTGTGCCGCATCGGTGCCGGCATGCGCGCGACGGAAATCGGGGGCGTGGCCGAACGAAAACCCGACGTATTCGGAAACACCGCCGCATTTAAGAACGGAAAATGTGTCGCTCGGGACGCGCTTACTTTCACCCAGCCCGAGCCGGTGAACTCCAGTGCGTTCAGATGCTTTTCAGCACAGCAGCGCCACCTGGTGGACGGCGGAGGAACTACCTTATTAAATCCCGGCCGGACCCGAATCCAGCGCAGAGAACGCGCCGCTGGATCGCGAATGGACCGGGTAAGTAAATCTGCCCCAATATCTGAAGACTAGATTACACGTAGAAGAAATGATCAAAATGACCACTAGAGGGCGAACTATCCCAACTTTACGCTCATTGACTACGGAGGAGACGCTGGAGATTCCGGATATTTACATCACATTGTCCACAGTTTCCTTCAAGGAAGAAGCGGCTGAAATGTATTGGTTTAACAAATTGCGCATTAATCTTGCGTTGCTTTCCAGCCACGGTTGAAGGCCAATTTCACAGAAAATCAGATCCGATCACAGATAATGTAACCGGGGAGGAGAAGCTGAGGATCAATTTACATTTCTAGAACAACAAGGGAACATTCCAACTGCTAAGAAGAGAAAAATATATTGTGGTGTTTGGCAGAGAGAAAAGCAAAAACCAAAATAAGGAGGAGGGGGGGGGGGGGGCAAGAGTAAAATGTGTTGAGTTGTTTATAGCAACCATGTTCCTTTATTTTACCCTTTCTATCAATGTATCAGAATTAGGGGGGATTTTTTGGGATGGGTTGGATTTTGTGCTGGTTCTATTAGTGGTTATTGTTAAGATTTTCTGAAGGATGAAAACTATTAAAAACAAACTTCTGGACGGAAACCAAAAGATTTTGTTACATTAGACGCGACATAAAGCATATGGGTCCCTGCAGGGATGTAGCCAATGGCGGCCACAACACACTGACAGCAAGCAGAGATCTACAGAAAGGTGATAAAAGTTTTCTATAAGATTGGAAACATTCTAAGTGATTTTCATTGAATCTTATTATTTATTCTGTAAATAACAACGACACAGGAAACATATTAAAGTGCATCCACTTACTTCACCAGCTTGTCGACGTGAGCCATGGAAGCTTCGTAATTCTTCCCTCCAACCTCTTGACAGTGCAAAGATAAAAACTGAGGCTTCTGTGCGTGTACAGTCTAGAAAACACAAAAAAAAACACCATAAATGACCATAACGGCCCAAGAATATTCTCATTATGAACATCTGCCGAACATTGTGGGACCAGGCGCCGATCAGACCCGTTAATGGGGACAACCAGAATATAGTCCGATACCTACAAGTATCAACACAGAACAATAAGAAGAGATGCTCCATAACATTGCAGACCCATCAGGGAGGGTTAGAAGTCCTCTATAAAGGGCAATGTATTTCCAAGAAAATGCCGTCCAATTCATGTTATAGAACAGGAGAACATCACTGCTCCCTAAGGGCTTAAAGGTCCCAGCTCAGCTCCTCCTGCTCTATAACATGCAGCCTGCAGATGGGACACTATGTACAATCTGCTCAGCTCCTTCTGCTCTATAACATGCTGCCTGCAGATAGGACACTATGTACAATCTGCTCAGCTCCTCCTGCTGTACAACATGCTGCCTGCAGATAGGACACTATGTACAATCTGCTCAGCTCCTCCTGCTCTATAACATGCTGCCTGCAGATAGGACACTATGTACAATCTGCTCAGCTCCTCCTGCTCTATAACATTCTGCCTGCAGATAGGACACTATGTACAATGTGCTCAGCTCCTCCTGCTCTATAACATGCTGCCTGCAGATAGGACACTATGTACAATGTGCTCAGCTCCTCCTGCTCTATAACATACTGCCTGCAGATAGGACACAATGTACAATCTGCTTAGCTCCTTCTGCTCTATAACATGCTGCCTGCAGATAGGACACTATGTACAATCTGCTCAGCTCCTCCTGCTGTATAACATGCTGCCTGCAGATAGGACACTATGTATAATCTGCTCAGCTCCTCCTGCTCTATTACATGCTGCCTGCAGATAGGACACTATGTACAACCTGCTCAGCTCCTCCTGCTGTACAACATGCTGCCTGCAGAAAGGACACTATGTACAATGTGCTCAGCTCCTCCTGCTCTATAACATGCTGCCTGCAGATAGGACACTGTATAATCTGCTCAGCTCCTCCTGCTCTATAACATGCTGCCTGCAGATAGGACACTGTATAATCTGCTCAGCTCCTCCTGCTCTATAACATTCTACTGGCAAATTAGATGATTGAGAGGAGCAGGTCCGATGTTCACCATCAGATTACAAAGAATTTGCTACATGATGCATTTCTCTGGTATCACCGGGCTCTCATTCAGCGTAATCAGAACCTTCTATACGGTTTCCGTGAGAACGAGAAATTGCCTTACAAAGCGTTTTACACAATGTATCTGTTCTTTTACGTTAAGACTTTAAGTGAAGTCGTTTTACCTGTCAGCGCTAATGAAAATAAACCCTTTTTGTACCAAGACACCTACACACATTCCTGAGCTTCAAATACTCTGGAAATATGTGGAGCGGAGCCGCTATCCCCGGAATGTACAACGAGTCCGTGATATTCCTGTTATTATATCTGCTCCTCCAATTACAACCCATTGTACAATGCGGCTCACAATCTGCCGCCGGCTCCAGAGCCCCTCATATCCTTTGCACAACCGGACATTAAAAATACAGCGAGTAGATCCAGTGCGGTGACAAACAACTTAAAAATTCATGTGATGGAAAGTTGTAATGAAAGTCATGTGACCAGAACATCAGATTCCTGTAGATCCAAGATCAATGTGGCCCCGTAATGTAATCCTGTGCACATCCCCCAGGGCATCAGTCTATATTCTGCACAGCACATCCCCCAGGGCATCAGTCTGCACTCACCGGCCACTTTATTTGGTACACCTGTCCAACTGCTCGTTAACACTTAATTTCTAATCAGCCAATCACATGGCGGCAACTCAGTGCATTTAGGCATGTAGACATGGTCAAGACAATCTCCTGCATCAGTATGGGGAAGGAAGGGGATTTGAGGCCTTTGAACGTGGCATGGTTGTTGGTGCCAGAACGGCTGGTCTGAGTATTTCAGAAACTGCTTATCTACTGGGATTTTCACGCACAACCATCTCTAGGGTTTACAGAGAATGGTCCGAAAAAGAAAAAACATCCAGTGAGCGGCAGTTCTGTGGGCGGAAATGCCTTGTTGATGCCAGAGGTCAGAGGAGAATGGGCAGACTGGTTCGAGGTAGGCAGAAGAGCATCTCTGAACGCACAGTACGTCAAACTTTGAGGCAGATGGGCTACAGCAGCAGAAGACCACACCGGGTGCCACTCCTTTCAGCTAAGAACAGGAAACTGAGGCTACAATTTGCACAAGCTCATCGAAATTGGACAGTAGAAGTTTGGAAAAACGTTGCCTGGTCTGATGAGTCTCGATTTCTGCTGCGACATTCGGATGGTAGGGTCAGAATTTGGCGTCAACAACATGAAAGCATGGATCCATCCTGCCTTGTATCAGCGGGTCAGGCTGGTGGTGGTGGTGTCATGGATCCATCCTGCCTTGTATCAGCGGCTCAGGCTGCTGGTGGTGGTGTCATGGATCCATCCTGCCTTGTATCAGCGGGTCAGGCTGGTGGTGGTGGTGTCATGGTGTCTTTGGGCCCCTTGGTACAACGCCACAGCCTACCTGAGTATTGTTGCTGCCCATGTCCATCCCTTTATGAGCACAATGTACCCTGTAACATCTGATGGCTACTTTCAGCAGGATAATGCGCCATGTCATAAAGCTGGAATCATCTCAGACTGGTTTCTTGAACATGACAATGAGGTCACTGGACACAAATGGCCTCCACAGTCACCAGATCTCAATCCAATAGAGCATCTTTGGGATGTGGTGGAACGGGAGATTCGCATCATGGATGTGCAGCCGACAAATCTACGGCAACTGTGTGATGCCATCATGTCAATATGGACCAAAATCTCTGAGGAGCTTCCAGCACCTTGTTGTATCTATGCCACGAAGAATTGAGGCAGTTCTGAAGGCAAAAGGGGGTCCAACCCGTTACTAGCATGATGTACCTAATAAAGTGGCCGGTGAGTGTATATTCTGTACTGCACTTCCCCCGGGGCATCAGTTTATATTCTGCACGTCACTACCCGTCTGTACCCAAAGGTGTACCATGTGCAGTGTGCCTGTATCTTTGAAGCCATTCTGCTCATCCCTGGCTAGCACTTCAGGCACGTTCACATTGATGCACAGCCACAGTGTGCGCACATTTCAGGCACACGGCGCATGCGCCTTCCTTAGGGACGGGCAGGCCGTGACAAGGGGGGATCAGAGCACAATGTAGCTGGGAACGAGCAGGCTGGCTTCAAAGATACAGGTGCACCGCGCATGCTCCACCCTTGGGAACAGACAGGTAGTGAAGTGCTGGTAAGAGCAGGGTAGCTGGCTAGATTCAAAGAGGTGGTGGGGAGAGATTGAATGGATCAGAGAACTCTCCCCACCTCGATACAGAAGTCAACTGAGGAAGAATAAAAGATGTTTTTACAGCACAGCAGAATCGTACAGAAACATCCATAGACTCAATGGAATGGTCGTATCCCTCTATAAGGGATTGTGTAGGTTTGTGGTGACAGATTCCCTTTAATTATCATGTAAAGTGTTAATCATTATCTGCCTGAGTTGCATGGACTCTGAAGGCTTTCAAATACACTGCTCACTGCAGGAGAAAGGCACAGAAATGAAGTACATTACAAAGTTCACTATCATCACCTGCACTAAAGATTTACTTAGGGCAGCATCACATTGCCGTGGTCAGCCCGTGCACGAAAGACTGCGCCGAGACCTGGCACGGAGGGAACGCCTTACATGATGGCAACTATGGTGTAAGGAGTTTGGTGACAGATGCCGTGTAGATGAGGGATTCTGTATAACAGTAGGTGCAAAGTTCCTTCAATGCCTATTGGGGACAAATTCCATATTTCCGCCATGCAAAAACACTTAGAAAATGTGTCCTGTCCCTTTAATTGTCCTACACTACATGTAGTATCCCTGGATCTGCTCTCACTGTGGAGATCCTGATGCAACTGCTGGCCCCATCCTCCAGAGATAACAACAGGGCAGGACGGGAAGAAATCCAGCGCTTCCAAAACCGGATCGCAGGCGTCTTATATTTAGAAATCCAATTGCGCAGTAATAACATATTTTGGAAAAGATGCTGCTTGGCAAAGTATAAATGTCTGAATGCTGCTGTGCAATTAAATGCTTTCATCCGCTCCTCCCGCCCCTATATTATCAGAATTATAATTAAACAGACTTTTTTTCAAATCGCTTCAAAAGAAAAGTATTTAAAGAGAATTCAATTTCTCCACATTAACCATAAAAAACCCTTTGATCCTGGGCTCTAACCTCGTGTCCCCCGTCTATAAATACATCAGTATACAGCTACAATGTAACAATGGTCCAAACATGTATCAGACTACATCCAGGTGATAAATGTATAATGCTGGAAGGAGAGGAATTTACCAGTAACCAGAAACCAAACAAAAACTTGGTGACATCCAATGCGTTTTTGCTCTCAATTTTGCACGGACAGAGGGTGGAGCTCAACCGTTGCATTGCGAAGACTGAACCCCGCACCGGGGAGGCACGTGACACGTGGAGCCCACACACAATACTGACCTCATCAGGAGCATGCCGAGGTGTTGTAGTGAGGTCATACAGGCACGTGGAGCCCACACACAATACTGACCTCATCAGGAGCATGCCGAGGTGTTGTAGTGAGGTCATGCAGGCACGTGGAGCCCACACACAGTACTGAGCCTCATCAGGAGCATGCTGAGGCGTTGTAGGGAGGTCATACAGGCACGTGGAGCCCACACACAATACTGAGCCTCATCAGGAGCATGCCGATGTGTTGTAGGGAGGTCATACAGGCACGTGGAGCCCACACACAATACTGAGCCTCATCAGGAGCATGCCGATGTGTTGTAGGGAGGTCATACAGGCACGTGGAGCCCACACACAATACTGAGCCTCATCAGGAGAATGCTGATGTGTTGTAGGGAGGTCATACAGGCACATGGAGGCCACACACAATACTGAGCCTCATCAGGAGCATGCCCAGGTGTTGTAGTGAGGTCATGCAGGCACGTGGAAGCCACACACAATACTGACCTCATCAGGAGCATGCCGAGGTGTTGTAGTGAGGTCATACAGGCACATGGAGGCCACACACAATACTGAGCCTCATCAGGAGCATGCTGATGTGTTGTAGGGAGGTCATACAGGCACATGGAGGCCACACACGATACTGAGCCTCATCAGGAGCATGCTGATGTGTTGTAGGGAGGTCATACAGGCACGTGGAGGCCTCACACACAATAGTGAGCCTCATCAGGAGCATGCTGATGTGTTGTAGGGAGGTCATGCAGGCACGTGGAAGCCACACACAGTACTGACCTCATCAGGAGCATGCCCAGGTGTTGTAGTGAGGTCATGCAGGCACGTGAAAGCCTATAGACCTGTATATATAAAAATATTTTAACCATTGGAGTGGGTAAAAAATCCACTTGGCGCTCCGGGCCAGGCCTGTGCCCCTCCATCCTCCTCGGTAAGTTTACAGCAAGGCAGCAGTGATGTCAGGACCACAGCGCACTCCCTCTGCAGCTTCTGCCTATGGCCGCTGCAAGTTTTACACTGCAGTGGCTGCTCCTCTGGTCGTGAGGTCACTGCTGTGCACCGCGCTGGACCGGGGAGCCATATTACAACTGCTTTCTTGTTCTTACACCCCCATTATAGAAGGCACTGTATATGGTAGTGGGTCAGTAGCTCAGGGTTACTGTGCACACTTAGGTTACGCTCACGCTCTGCGCTGAATTACATTTATGAACAAAATTCATGAACAGTGCGGAGGAGATTCTCCCGATCACATATTCCTGATCGCAAGCGTTTCACTGCAGATGTGATCCGGAGAACCTCCCCGCACTACGCTGGTATTGCCTTCCTAAACATGATGTAATTGCAGAGTGTGAACACGGCCGGACGTCACATTCTGATGCAATGGGTAAACGCATCAAACTCATCTGTAACATTAATATTGGCGAGTAACAATGTCACACCCCCCCCACGCTGCGGCTACTAAGGAAATTTATCTACATGTAATGGAGCAACATATTTCAGAGCACAAACGCACAAAACGCGTGGTGTGAACGCAGCCTGAAGCAGTTTATGAATCTAATGCTGCAGTGGATGATTAGAGAGACAGCTCCTGGGTCCAGCGCTCATCTCGTCTAGTGCTGGGGTTATGGGTAGTGGTAATAGCTTGAAGCCACCTAGCGCAGCATAAACACTAAATACGGTCCTGAGCAGACATGTGATTGCATCATTTTTGTGGACTTGGTTGGACCAGGAGAAGTTCTAGAATCTGGCCCATATCACGTCATCAAGCTGCAAGTTTAAATGATACATTTCCAAGAGTAACAGAAGAACAGTCCAGAGGATCCGGGTCTCGTAGGAAAAACTTGTATTTCCTGTATCTTAAGGGGATCTTCTATTTAAACCCAGTAAAATCGTGTAATAAACGTTTCTCAGCCTGAGAAGATATTACAGTGGATCAGGAAGAAGACGACTTCTTGTAGCAACATGATAAATGATGTGAGACGTGTGGACAAATGGCTTTGTGACAAACGCTTGTGTGTACAGAGATTAATGAAACACTCAGGATCGACTCCGGATCACAGCGACGGAGGAAGGAAACGCAAAATAACTTTCCATCAGTTCTGTCCAATCCATTAAATGGCTACAATTGCAGGTTAAAGCCTTGGTTATTAGTATATAGTACAAGTGCATGTATACAGCCCAGGGGAGCCTATTGGAACCAGGTGCTGGCGGACCCAGGGAAGACTCCGCTCCGTGTGACGCGTTTATTCTGGATGCAGACGAGATCTGGAACTTCAACTACGAGTGTAAGAGAAAGGAGAGTACGAGTACAATTTGTCTTTAGAGAGTCCTCAAGGGATTTCATTGCATATTGACAGCCCATTAGTAAGATTTGTGGGGGTCCGATCTTCACCCTCTTCCATGGTGCCTGATATACACCATCTTCTTAGTAGTGGCTCAGTGAAGTATTGCAGCTTTGTTTTTGGAGCAGAGCTGGTAATGACCACTACAGTCCTTTTGGCTTATTAGAATAATTTTAGAAGTTGATTTGAGATGGAGGGAGGTCATGGATAACACATATAAGAAGATACGTCAGGCACGGTGCCTGGATCTAGGAGTGATTGCTTTCTGCTTGATTTGCTGGCAGTTTTCCTTTATATAATCATTAATACACTGATAGTGGATGAGCCCTTTAAGCTGGCGCAGTAACTCGCTTTGGCAAACAGAACAGTTTAATTACAATATTGAGACTGTGATAAGCGGCTGCCAGGCTCCTGCTGCTATAACACATGTGAGATCTGTCGCCAGGAGACAATGGAGAGTTACCATGGGGGATCACATCACATTGTTTCTCCTCCAGATGACGTAACGCGTGTTGCCAGCTTTCCCTGTAATTTCCGATGCCCGTCCAGGACCATTGAGGTCTCAGGGTCCAATTAGGAAACTATTTTAGAAATAAAAGGGTCATTTTTGCAGGAAAAGTTTTTCCCACCAAAATAAAAAAAAAAAAAAAAGAAAATGACAGAAAGTGGATGAATTGTGGGTTGTCCGTGTATTTTACATGTGACGCAGCACAGAGATGACCGATGATGTATTCTGGTCACATTAAATGACCCTCTTACTATAATCCCTTTAGGGGCCACACACGCTCTATTTGTTCCTAGTAATGGAGCAGCGATGGTAAAATCCACCCAGTGCCAACAGGACCGACAATCCTTCAAGTTACTTAAGTAGAAAGCACTTGGGCAGGGAGCGGCGCCAGAGCACTCAGCACGTACGGAATATCACAGAAGAAGAGGCGGGGAGGAGGCAAGGCGGGGAGGCTGCGAGGAGGCAAGGCGGCGAGGAGGCACAGCGAGGAGGCACGGGGAGGAGGCACGGGGAGGAGGCACGGGGAGGAGGCACGGGGAGGAGGCAAGGCAGCGAGGAAGCACGGGGAGGAGGCAAGGCGGCAAGGTGGCACGGGGAGGAGGCAAGGCGGCGAGGTGGCATGGGGAGGAGGCAAGGCGGCGAGGAGGCACGGGGAGGAGACAAGGCGGCGAGGCAAGGCGAGGAGGCACGGGGAGGCGGCAAGGTACGGGGAGGTGAGAAGGCGAGGAGGTGAGAAGGCGAGGCGGAGAGGAGGCAAGTAGAGGAGGCAAGGTGGCGAGGCACGGGGAGGTGAGAAGGCAAGGCGGTGAGGAGGATCAGCACGGAATAAAGCAGCTCCTCATATCCCTCCATGTATACATCTCCATCCTACACAGCAAGCTTAAGATTAAGTAGATTCCACAAAGTTACATCATGAAAGTCTCTTTATTCCGTATTGTAATTACATCGGTTTTCTACAGCCCAAATATCTTAAAACCGTCTCCGTTAGAGACAATTAGTGTCAAATCTACTCCACTATTCACTTTAGCCGATTTACACCGGATTTACGAAGTGAAGCCAAAACTTTTACATTTCAGTGGATTTCCATAAAAATCCAATTCTGACTGTAACAGGGGATTCCTGTACAATTAGCCCCCTCCAGCGAGGACCACAAACCCGGTTTTAGGGTCTGATGCAAATAAAATCTAAACACAAAATGCAAAAACAAACTTCTCTTAGGCTTCCACGTGTAATAGATGATGGAATTTACTTGTGTAGGAGAGGGGTAGGGGGTAATCTGGTTATAATTACCCCCATGTTTAGTAGAACCACTACTTCCAAATTTAAAAATGCCCCCAAAATACCGGAGTTGTTTTGTGGTCATCGTTTCTTTAGCAGCTCGTTGCTCTTTCGTGTGGTTATAGGTTTCAGGCAGGAAAGATCAGACCAGCCAAAAATAGATCATTTATTACAATCTTAGAAAACTTTAAACCGTTGCATTTTTGTTTCGTAGATCAGCTGCTACAGATTCTCTAACAGGGCGATGTTACCTTGTGTGTGGATTTGTAGGTGGCTGACACTTCCCAAAATTTTGACGATCTCCCCTTTATTTGGCAAATATTTACATACCCCGCTACTGACATCATTTTATCCTGGGAGGGGGATCCTGCCCTGGGAAATAATGCGCCATCCCATAGAGAAGGGTCACATCCATTGTAGTGAATATTTATATCCCCATCTCTTATGTTGTGCTTAACAGGACACATTCACACAATGTTTTCTTACAGTGGTAAAGCATAATGAAGGTTACCTAGACCTGCACTGGCAGCTGGGGGCGTCCTCTTACTTCCATCTTAACAATCTATGGGGTTTACTGTGGGGAAACACAGGAGAGAAAGACACAGCAAAGCCTTAGCCTCCCCATTCTTCTCCCTCCCCCAGAGTGACGGAGCCTATGGGGACAGATGCAATGTATGGTATCCATTCCCAACCTCCGCTGAGTGTACACAGCTATGTAACTGTCCAGGTAAGGATGAAGATTCCCCCCAAGCATCGTTTCTCATCATTGACTCCTCTTCCATCTGTTGTGGACGCATCGGAATCCACCCAAACAATCCTTATAAGAGACGGCTAAGAAACGTAGCCTTATCCTGCTGGTTCCTTTATTTATATAGCGCACACAGAATAACGATATATACACAGAATATATACACAGAAGAATATACAAGCTTTGTGTATATGTGGCAAAAATATGAAGCATCAACCGAAAAGATCTTCAGTATAAGAAGAGTCCAGTTACTAAAATTACCATCAGAACTTCCCACTAATTACACGGTCGCTCTCTAGTGCACAGGGAATGGACATCACAGCATCTGCGGGGGGTTATTTTAGGAAGAGGAAAAGCTCCATTCAGAGACCAAGGACGACATTTTGGGTTTACCCATAAACACTTCTGTTACGTTTCAAAACCTTTTATGGTAGAAGAACAAGCAGCAGATGTGGACGACGCCAGGCGCAGGGGGCACAAGGCGCAGGGGGCACAAGGCGCAGGGGGCACAAGGCGCAGGGGGCACAAGGCGCAGGGGGCACAAGGCGCAGGGGGCACAAGGCGCAGGGGGCACAAGGCGCAGGGGGCACAAGGCGCAGGGGGCACAAGGCGCAGGGGGCACAAGGCGCAGGGGGCACAAGGCGCAGGGGGCACAAGGCGCAGGGGGCACAAGGCGCAGGGGGCACAAGGCGCAGGGGGCACAAGGCGCAGGGGGCACAAGGCACGGACTGTTTATTGAGGGCAGAGTCACAAGGAAAATAAGCAGAACACATTTTGGCGTCTGCAAAAAAGCTAAAGGTGTTTACTAAGAACTTCTCAAGTGATTTGTCACTACACATCAAATGTCTCCCATGTGTAGAAAGTCATTGCTGAGACATCGGGGAGCAGGAAGCACAATGCACATACAATGAGCGGTCGGGGGAGAAGTTCTGCATTTTAAGGGGTTCTCCAAATGGCCAACATTAAAACTTAAGAGACATAAAAGGGGCTACATGAACATTGTACAGGGCGACCCGGGACACTAAACCATGGCTCCCTCCAGAATAAAGTTAATATAATTTTAAGCAAAAAAAAAAAAAAAAAATTATTTCAGAATTCTACACTGGGAACGAAAAAGAGAAAAGGGTTAAATGAAGAAATTCAGGTTCGGCACATATATAAAACCTCATACACATGTATTACATATAGGGGGTGCGCATATAATAATGAGTGTCCTCCTCCAGCTGCCGAAAACCAGCTGGAAGCCGGAGGTTACAGGAAGTGCCGATTCCTGCTGCCGGCAGGTCACATGACCCACCCCTATCGTGGTCAGGCAGACATGATTGGGTAAGAACAACATGAGAGATCCCATTAGGGTCTTGTACTAACCCTAGTAAAGTTTGTAGTCATCCCTTTAATATTAAAAGGAAATTTACCATCAGACAGAACCCAGAAATCCATCTCCTCTCTGTACACCACCGACTATTTTCTAAAACATAGTCTATTATAATACTTTCATTTCTAAGCCAATTATCTGCAGGGGTCACACGGGGTGGACTGGTCTCGCGAGAATCCCTGCACATCGAGCCGGTGCTGTGGCTTTTAGGAGCTCTGCACACGGGTGCACAGGGAGGGGCCAAGAGCAGTCTCAGCTCCTGGGGGATCACAAAGGCTACGCCACACCCCAAGGAGCCTTTGCAGCTAATTAGCATATAAATAAAGTGTGAAAAGAGATTTTAGAAAATAGTAAAAGTTGTAAAAGGAATTCTATTTGGGGATCTGCTGTCTGAACCTCCTAAGTAGATTCCTTTACGTTCACTAATCGCATCTGAAATATTCTATATATATTCTGCTTTAAAGGCTCATTACATTTTCGTAATTTGTAGCCTGAAGGTTTGGAGGTTTTCTGCAGCTTGTTATGGCAGAGCCGCTATAGGAGCACAATCATTAGTTCTGTGTACATGCAGGGAACTCCCGGCAGCTTCCCTCATCCCAACAATTACATGTCTGTACAATGTATAATATACAGAAGTGCGGGAGATTTAGGGGGGCGCCGCGATGGATGGAAACCGGAAATAAAGGATCATATATTCACTCAGAAAACAAAACGCCCTTTTATAATAACCCACAGACCAGGTCTGGGCGTCTGCAGCGGGTGATGCCAGGGAGGAGACGTGCACATGCCTTGGGCAGTGGTCAGACACCAGAAATCAAGCATTGGGGGAAGAGATGCCTTATAGCCCCCCAAGCGCCAAGTCAGCAGGGGGTTGGGTGGGTGCAGGGGGCCGTGCTGGGCCGGTGCAGGAGGCGTGGCTGGGCAAGTGTAGGGGGCGGGGCAGTTGCAGGGGGCTGGGCAGGGTGCAGGGGCAGGGTGCAGAATGGAGGTCTGAGCTGCGCTGTCAGAAAGAAAGACCTCAAGGACTAGTAAGTTCACCCGGTCACGTCTATGGACACCAGGTAGTGATACACAAATAACATAAGAGCCTCTTACACCTTATCACTGGAGAAGTGGTCCTGTCTGTGAGGAGAGCCCGAGCGAGGCCTACGTGTATATCTTGTATACCTTTGGATTACAAATATTATTGCGCAATACTTAGGGTGCACCCCCCCCCCTCCCCAACAAGGGACCGATCCAGAAAACGTGTTGTTAAAAGCACTTGTACCCATCACCACTAGGTAACTGTGGGATGTGGGGGTAAAGTGTTTGTTGTATTATTTCGGTTATACATTGTTGCACATTTCCTCAGGTCTCACTTCCTTTTGTTACTGAGTAAACATTATCCTGAGAATTTAGAGCGCTGTTTATCTGGGTGGCACCGTGGACCCGCTGAACCGGTGGGCCGAGCCCTCGTACCTTACAGAACCACATTTTGGAAAACATTTATGGGTTCTGAATGCGGGAGTGGAATCTTTTAAAACTTTGTGTCATGATGGATCGGTACCAATCCGATTCTAGAGGAGAGGGGCTTCTACCATCACCATAGAGAGGGAACGGTACCGATCCGATACCACGAGGAGGCGAGTTCTAGAGGAGAGGGGCTTCTACCATCACCATAGAGGGGGGTTCTGGGGTTCTAGAGGAGAGGGGCTTCTACCATCACCATAGAGGGGTGTTCTGGGGTTCTAGAGGAGAGGGGCTTCTACCATCACCATAGAGGGGGATTCTGGGGTTCTAGAGGAGAGGGGCTTCTACCATCACCACAGAGGGGGATTCTTTACTGTAAGAGCAGCGAGACTCTGGAAATCTCTGCCGCAGGATACAAGAGCATGGAGAACAAAACTATCACATGTTATACAAAGAAAACAGAACAAAACAAATCATCTGTGTGTTATATGACTCCCATATTGGATCAGGAAGAAATGATTCAGAATTTTTGGGTCTTCCTCAAGATCAACATTGTAGGATTTATAGATTGGACCTGAAGGACCCGAGTCTTTCTAACCTCATTTATTACAGAATTATTTACACTCCATAATAACGACCTGGAATCTTAATGAGGATTACAAAATACTGATTACCCAGGACCCCACATCCGGTCAGTGCCCCCTCCTATCAGGACTGAGATATCAGGGTCATCAGTCACGTGGCCCGTTAGCTGCTCCGTTCCATTCTAATGAACAGAACCAAGTTGCAATACTACTATACGCCTTTATCTCTCTTTCTATAGTTTATAGTCTCTTCAAACAGCGGAGGGAACACGCTTTTCCATCACCATATTTCTCATTCATCTCAAAGGAAATCTCCCATCAGAATCCATCCTGATAAACCAGGGACATTTCCCCCACCGGGACTGTGGAAATGATCATATATTTTCTATCCATGACCTCCATCCCTCTAAAATAATTTTTCATTATGCTAATGATCCTGATGGGCTCTGGTGAGTGTTAGCGGAGCTGTTGCAGCTTCACAGGTTGTTACACTGTGCAGGAGCATTTTCCCACTGCCACTGTGTGAGATTACAGCAGGCAGTGAGGGAGACCATGAATAACAAATCTAAGATGATACAAGACTCACAAGGCCTGGATCTATGAGTAATGTCCCTGGTTCATCATGATTGGTAGATTTTTCTTTAAAGATAAGGTACATAATATATATATTTTAAAGCCGGACATCCCCTTTAATGGCTCTAGCCACACATGTCCAGCCCCTGTGCCTTCTCAAGTCTGATGTGAACCCGAACCTAAGAGGAGGCTGCAGCACATCCCGGAGTACAGAATACGCCCTTGTTTGCCATTCGTTACTCAGCAGAGAACAAACAGATGTTGGCACAACCCGGCTCTCACACCCCAGCCCGAAGAGGGGATCCATGGGATAGCGGTTAGGGAAGATTAATAGGCTCTGAGCAAATCTAATCCCAAATACGTCAATATCATACGAGCCGGGTTAACCCTCTCCAGATGTACAATGGAGAAAAGTGCAGCAAATACACCTGGAAAGACTCTGCTACACGAGAAACCCCAGCACATTAGAACCCAACGCGGTTCAGATTTTTAAAAATTGTTCTTGCTTTTAACTGTCATAGCGCAAACGCTTCTCCCCCATGGATGAAATGTTGTAAAATTGTAATCTACGAAACGCATTGTTGAGAGCTTAAAATATAGTGAAAAACTGAACTCTTCTTTGGATGATGGGGGGGTGGGGGGGGGCAATTCTCCCCAATTTTTAAATATGGCATCAGATCTTATAGTCTAAAAACATAAGTTCTAGGTACTTGAATAGGTAAAGCATTAAGGTCTAGAGATAAAAGCGGTAATTATACTTCTTATAGGTAAATGTGTTCTTCTTCATAACTTCTAGTGCAATACTAAGAGCGTCCTGGACCATTCAGACAATCCATGTCAGGACCTTAACATCCAGAGACGAGCTGCACCCAGGATGGGGACATACGACTACCATGGACATTAAATATTCCTGGAGTCCTTAAAAGCAAAAACTGATAAATGATATGGTGTTAATGAATATATCGGCAAACAAACATCCGAGCGCCTCGCCGGGCTCCCGGATGAGCTCCTTGCCGGGCTCCCGGATGAGCTCCTTGCCGGGCTCCCGGATGAGCTCCTTGCCGGGCTCCCGGATGAGCTCCTTGCCGGGCTCCCGGATGAGCTCCTTGCCGGGCTCCCGGATGAGCTCCTTGCCGGGCTCCCGGATGAGCTCCTTGCCGGGCTCCCGGATGAGCTCCTTGCCGGGCTCCAGGATGAGCTCCTTGCCGGGCTCCAGGATGAGCTCCTTGCCGGGCTCCAGGATGAGCTCCTTGCCGGGCTCCAGGATGAGCTCCTTGCCGGGCTCCAGGATGAGCTCCTTGCCGGGCTCCAGGATGAGCTCCTTGCCGGGCTCCAGGATGAGCTCCTTGCCGGGCTCCAGGATGAGCTCCTTGCCGGGCTCTCGGAGAGAAGATCTTCCTTACCCTAAAATACATCTCGCATCAGTTTAGTGATGGTAAATGTGTCCCAGTACAACAACTAATGACATATCAGCTTATATCTTAATGACCCACTTAAATATTAATTAAGCTTACTCCTGGAAAACCCCTTTAAGTATAAAGGTCTGAACTCTTACGTCATTGTAAAATTTTTGTTTTTCTTGTCCAGGTGCAGATTTATGAGAGAAAACATTAAATTTTTATTTTAGTAAATGGTC
Source organism: Engystomops pustulosus (assembly GCF_040894005.1). Taxonomy (NCBI): domain Eukaryota; kingdom Metazoa; phylum Chordata; class Amphibia; order Anura; family Leptodactylidae; genus Engystomops; species Engystomops pustulosus. The sequence continues at coordinate 79,520,242 of NC_092421.1, forward strand.
GCATCAAAATGGGCAAAAAGTAGAAAGGTCTGAAGACTTTCCAAAAGCCACAATCCATATGGGACTTCTTATCTACTGGTCCAGCTGTTCTTCGTTTGCTTCATAAGACGTCCTAAATAATATATAATGCAACAAGTGACAAGAAGCTCAGCGAGAGGAGACACAGATGAAGGTGTCCAGTCACCTGGAGGATTAGAAGCTTATTGTCTGGCGATGGGGGGGCATAAACACTAAGGACGCTGCCGGATCCAGGAGGTTTCCGTTTACCCGAAGGCGATTCCATTATTTTAATTGGTAAAAAGTTATGCAAATACTGAAGCTCCGGTCACATACAACAAGCAGTGGAAAAAGCACCGAGCTCCAGTCCTGATGGAAAATCCTCTGGTTTACGCTTGACCCTCGCTATGCTCCGTATACATTGATAAAGCCGAAACTTGTGGAGCTTTTTCCATTGATCTTTTGGCATTTTGGAGTTTATCTCGGAGCAACGTTACAAGACTCCACGCAACGAACATGTTATACACCGGAGACAAAGAGTTCCTTCATTAAAGCTGCGCTTGGAAAGAATGGATGGGAGAATTATCACACAAAAATGTTTTGCCAAGGGCTTAATGTGCGTAAATTTTAAAGAACACATTAAGTAGCTATTTACCCTCCGAGGGCAGGGGGAGGGTGCACACAGAATAGCTCTATACGGAGACACAGGTCTAATGCACCTCCATGTCACCATGACCTGGAACATGGGACAGACCCGGATAATTTATAGCTCGTCTCCAAGGGAACCTGGAAGAGATTCTCTTATTTGGGAATGGAAGGCAGAGCGGAGCCGCACACCCGGCTCTTACTATTGTGTCTTCTCCAGCAATTACTACATTAATACATCCACACAGAGCTGCAGGCGAAAAGAAAATCACGCTTTAATTGGAAAAAAAAAATTTGCTTTAACCGACATATCCGAGGATGGAAAATCCATGCACATCCCGTATCTCTACCGCAGAGCTCGAAACAGACGGAACATCAAATTCAGGAAATTATCTAATGGAACCATAGCAGTTCTCATTCTGGCCACTAAAAATGTTATTAGACAGAAGACTCCGGCTCTGTAGGAGAGGTGTTTCAGCACATTTAAAACCAGTATCATAGAAATATAGTTTCAAGAAAACCTTTTAAATATATTTGATTATAAAAATTAAAAAAAAGGTTTCTTGACTTTTCCCGGCACCAGCCCCTAGGAGCATGTGACATGTCTGAAAAGTGATCCCCTCAACTTCACCCAAGATCTAAAAAGCAAATCTAAAAATCAGGCAAGAAAGCAGCAGAAATATGTACAAAAAAAACTACATTGAAAACAATAAATCAGAAATTAAAGTAAATATAAATTAGTAGCTGGGTTAAAGGGAACCTGTCAGCAGAATTGGACCTAATAAACCACTAGCAGTACTGTATATTGTCCAGCAGCTGACCCAGTAAGATGGGATCATTGAGAAAATCTACTTTGAAATGAGATGCAATTTGGTCGTATAAAGTCAAGGAGGCGGAGATTTTAACACTGAAGTCAAGCATGATGTCAATCAAAGAGGAGGAGGTGTTCAGAGCCCCCACCGTGACTTCAGTGTGAAACTCTCCTCCTCCTTGACTTCATACAATCAAATTTACATCTCACTTCAGAGTAGATTTACAGGATGATGCCTCCGCACTGGACCATGAAAGAAACAATAACTAGACGTTGTCTGACAATATTCTCATAGTGGTTTATTAGGCCAATTGCAGGTTCACTTTAATAGTCATGAAACTATGACTAATTACTAAGATTTGGACTTGGTAACATTCATGCTAATCTTGTTTAACCTAAACACCGGTTTTTCTACATCTGTAGCTTAGACCTTGTATTACTACTGCCCGCAGAAAATTGTGGGCATGTGACCTTTGCCAAGCGTGAAGTAATCCTGCCTGTGATAAGTGATCTCTACAGAACAGGAGGCGTCCGCCTATTATTAGGACCAGTGTAGCAAAGCTTAGATTCTTAGTTTGGTAACGGACAATACGTCTCCTTGTTCATAAAATTGCTCCGTATAATTTTAACCTACATTACATGATACATAAAATTCATAGCAAAGTAAAAGACAAGTGCACAAAAAAAAACCTAAAACACATTTACATTTTCACACAAACAAAAAAAAAATATTTTAATTTAAAATAAATAATAGTTTGTACATGAATTTTATAAAATAATTAGGTCGGGAAGTTTCCTACCTGATAAAATTCTCGGAGCCAGTTCTTTTGAAGATTTTCTGTCTGAAACAAAAAAAAACAAAACAAAAAACATTTTAAGTAAAAGGAAACACCAGGAGTTTTACCATCATGACATTTGGTTTTACAAGATTTCCTACAATTTAATAAAACAAGATCACGTGACGGCAGGTTGTATCTGAGGAGGTGAAGTAGGGGACGCGCACATCACAGTCTTTAATTACGGGAGAATTTTTCTGCAAAGGTGAATGTGGGAAAACAACAACTCGAGCAGCGCGATACTTGGGCCGAAGGTTTTTGATTTTATACATCGCCTTCTGCAATAAAACTTATCCACTGAAAACATTTTTTTAAAAATCCCCAAAATAGTCAAAGCAAAACTCGCTGGCCGTGGTTGCAGCGCATGCGCACGACTGTCCAGCAGCTGAGAAGAGAAGTGGACGGCCCCCCCCATCATCTGCAGACACCACAACAAGGGGAAGTCGCCGAAAAATCCTCAGGGGCTTCTAAATAACTTTACCTAATACAGCACTAAGCCAACTATGGCCTGTACCCAACCACTCACCTCCGACGGCTTGTGCCATCAATGGACAACTACTGAGCAGCGATGAGAGGACCCAAACCACAATGTTTAGGATTCGGGTCACCCCCTGCTGGTGCCGATTGCAGTTATTATCTATTTAAATGGCGCTGGCAAACCCGCCGGCGCATGCGAGCCACCCTCTGCTTTAGGATTGCCGTTGTTCGTGACGTTACCCGGGGAGTGATGATCCTCTGGAAAATGGCGTCGCAGTGGTTACTGTATGGTAGGGGCGAGTGTTCAAGTTCGGTACCCGAAATAAACCTGTATGGGTCTGATCATCCCTACTACCGACTCCATTATTACTCCCTACTCTACTTATTATGATTAGTAGAACTTTGCCTCAAATAGTCTATTATACGGTTCACTCCGCTTGACCCGCACAGTAGGAGACCGCGTAACATGGGCCGACCATCCGGCCTACGGAGAAAGCCAAGAAGAGCCGGCACAGATCTATGCTAGTCATCTCAGACCAGAAGATATTGTTAGTATCTTAACAAAACTCTCCCGAGAGACAACCCAACACTAAAAATACAGGCAGACACAAATGCAGACTTTAAATTGCGAGTTTAATAAGTTTACGGGGGTCTAAGCTTTAGATAAATGTTGTATACATCAATAACACAGCGAGTTCACATCAGGAGTCGCCACTATGCGAATTTACCAAGACCCAGCGAGAGGGAAAACTACTAAATACTGTAACATTTTTCTGTTCTCTCTTAATTGCTCGGATAAACCCGGTCACACAGCCCCCCTACACTCTCCATGGACTTCTCTACAGCGTGACACTTCTAAGACTTTCAACTCTGCAGAAATTGTATAGAGAAATAATTCATCACGGAGAGAGGGAGGAGGAAGAGCCGCCACTATTTGCCAGGGTCACATTCATGGTTGGGGGTGAAGTGCAGGAACGGGAGGAGTTCGGAGCAGGCAGCACCGGTCCATACAGTTACTAATACAGAACAAAGTCCTAATGAACCCTATGAAGTTCCATACAACAACCACAAATGGGTTAAAAGCCAGAACAGTTCCAGAAGTCTTCCCAGAAACCGCCCGTCTCCTCGCCGCGGACATTGCTCTGCTCGTTACATCCACAGAATATAAACACAATGAAACATGACATCACGCGGCGTCTGAGATAAATCCTAACGTAAGATGTGACAGGGACGGCTCCCGCAGCCGCTGGATCCTCACCAAGTGTTTCCTAGCCCGAGGGCATCTCCAGAACATTAGTTCTTCACCAACTTGGCCCAATTCCCAAATAAACCTGGGATTAACTTCAGCCTTTCAGAAAAAGTGCAGATACTTAAGACTTAAAAAACATCTTTAACACGGGGGGGTTCAGGATTATTAACTGGTAATCACCACAATCCGGTCACAAGAACCTCCTGGTACATAAGAGGTAAGAGGGGGCAATGCTCTCAGTGCAGGGGCTACTTCATGTGGAGTCAGGGAATGTTTCAGGGGGCAATAGACAAGACTTGGACACTTTTTTTTTAATGACCCTTTGACCCCCATAAAAGTGATGGGTTTTCTATTGCACGTCACCAGCTCCGGATTTCTGTGCAGTCCAAGTGTACAGTGTAACGTCAGGTGAAACTGAAGACTTTAAGGACGAGGCTGTCCCTAAGGACCCTAAGGCACCCAACATGCAACATTATCTGTATATTGGATCCTTAATAATAATCTTTCTATGGCACCGTCATGTTCCGCAGCGCTGTACACATCATGGGGGACACATACAAAGAACATAAGACAACTCGTTTTTCTTGGCCTTGGAGAGTTTCAGAGTTTGCACAACAGTTTCCACACACAACCCGGGGCTGTAATTATTTGAATGAATAATTAGTTTAATGACTAAGTTATTGTTCTCAGACCACCAGGAGCTCAGCACAAAATAGTAGAGCTCGTGTCATGAGCCCTCCCTGCCGGATCCCCAAGAGACGCCCCCGACACCGCTCCGAGTGCCCCAATATGGCTCCAAACACAGGAAGTTATGGAGGACGCGGGAACAACCCCCAATGGAGTCGTTCATAACGTGGGTGTTCTGCCTCTACGATCTTCTGGACACGTGACCCACCGGCAGCCACAGACACAACCCTCCAAGCAGGAAGACGATTGGATGAGTCTACCCAGGACATTGGGACACAACTCCAAACCCGTGTCCGGTAACCGGTAGACACTGGGGTCCAGCGAGGAGGCGTGGCTACCGTAATAAGCGCAGGTTAAGGCTCCGCCCCCCTGACTCACCGGAAGAGCCACACGACTATCGGCTGCAGTGGATTGTGTGACTGTGGTGGATTATAGCAACGGAAGTAGTGCAGTAACTAGGGACCCGTTAGGGGATTGCACTTACACCAGAACGCTTTGGATTATGTGTCCAACCACTAAGAAAAGTGATGCAGGTCACTTGTACTTTCTGCCGTCACCATTTCCTTATTATAGAATAGTTAAAGTGACAAATTATGGGTGAAAATGACCCATAATAAAGTGCCGAGTACAGAGAAGTAGCAGATAATAAGAGCCCATTAACTAGAAAGATCTAATCTGAAAGTAACGGTGACCTGTCAGGCGCCTCCTCTATAGTTACAGCTGAGAATCGCACGTATAACATGCCGCAGGTGTAGTAAGTGATGCAAGGACTCGAGAGATGACTCTCGGACGAGCCATTTACTTATCACTGAATAAACATTAACCTGGAAGATCTTAATCCTTTATTTCACCTTTGGAAATCTAATACGGCAAAGAACAAGGAGAGGAGAACGTGACGATGTCCTTCCTATAAACTCCTGCACATTGTTATTATAGGCAGATGATATCACATGACTTCTGTACACTGCAGATAGAAATCACAGATTTACCGCCTGATCGGACAAACCCTCTTAAAGCAACAGCAAAACCCAAAAACATCTATATAAAACTTAAAGGGGTCGTCCACTTTATAGACATTCCAGCAAATAATTGATATGGTTCGTGTAATGAAAAGTGATACAAATTTCTAATAAACTTTCTCTATCTATTCTTAATGGTTTTTCTAGATCTCCGCTTGCTGTCATGTAACAGGACACTTCATTCTTCACTTCCCGGTCCAGGGTCAGGTGATGCCACACAGGTGCACGGCTCGTCAGTATCACGGCTCTAATTACTCTCTGATATATAACGAGCCGTGCACCTGTGTGACATCACATGACCATGGGCCGGTGTTTATCCACAGGAAGTAAAGAATGAAGTTTCCGGTTACATGACAGCAAGCAGAGATCTAGGAAAACCATTAAGAATTGATACAGAAAGTATATTAGAAATGTGTATAACTTTTCATTACACGAACCATATCAATTATTTGCTGGAATGTGCTCAAAGTGAACAATCCCTTTAAATTTAATAGAGAGGTTTTTGGGTTTTGCTTTAATACACCATCTGCTGATTGATGTTATATATGTTATATACTGTATATTCTGTTTTTCCCATGTGTCGGGGGCTCTAACCAATCTGAGGGCTTGTCCTCAGATTTCTGCCTGAAAGATCGCTGTAACATTTCTCCAATGGAGCATAACAGCAGCTTCCGCAACACTGTCCCTTCATGTCAGCAGGATCGGCATCAGAAGCCTTTGTACGCTGCCCCTTGAGCTTCGCTATTCTATTTTAAGAATTCCATCCGATTATTTGAATAGCGAAGCAAAATATTATATTTTCAGAACAGTTTTCAGTTGATCAATTCACTTAATTATCATAACGACCCTTCTGCCGTGCCAAGTGCAATGTCCATGAATGCAATGGGGAAGCATATCTGAGCCCGGCTCATAGTCCGGAGGTTATATCCCCCTGGACACTACAATTCCCATCATCTCTGATGCAGAACTGCAGCTTATTGTCAGGTTTCACTTCTAGGAGACGGATCGGCCATAGTCATGTGACATTGTCTTACATGGACAGTTAATTAGCCCATGAGATCCTCCCCCTATGACCTGTGACCTATGACACCTCAACCTTTATGTTTCAGGCGGCAGATTATATTACATAGATCCAGAACCTGTTTCTGAGCCAGAAATGAATGTCCCTTCTACCCCTGACAAGTCTGCTTGTGACCAATGAGGCAAAAAACAAGTCCCCTGCATGTGGAATTAAGGTGTCCAAATGTTCATGTAAGGAGCCCAGTGCTGTGGTAGGGAGGGACTGATCACCAGATCTCTCTCAGGTCCTGCCTTCAAAATGGCCACATCTGTGTCTATGCGCATAACTGCATGAGGATGGGTTAGAGATGGAACAGAAAGCCAAGTGCCAGCCTCTTATAATCCAACATGAAGCACAGCCTTCTCCTCCCGTATATACATTCACACACACTTATGTACATGAAGTATTGTAGTATAATATAGACTCTACAGGCAGCTGATCTTCCTACTGGGCTCTGTATATCAGATCCAGCTTTCCAGGGATTGTGACCCAGCTTTTCCAAGCTGCTCCCTAGTAAATCCCCCCCTCTGACTTGACTGATTGGTGTTGTGTTGGAAAACACCAAAGTTCTACAAGGACGTATATTGTGTGTAACATTGGTTTCATGCATATTCATCCATCCGCTCACCAGGTGTTACTACCGGCTGTGTATCGGCTAGCTCCCTGTAACTTTCCAGAGGCTGAGACCTGTAGTCTATAAATATAGGGTCAGCTGTGGGTTCTGGATCTCTGTTCCGAGATTTCGTTTGAAGATATTGCCCAATTGTGAGAGCTGAGAGATTCATCTGCCTTGCAGACCACTGCCTAAGGGCACAATACATATTTCTATCCCATGCATCAAGAAAAGATTCACTGCACTTTTAAACAAAAAACCTTTTGCTGCCTTTTGTTTTTTTCAGTGTGGAACGTTACAGTCCGTTACGGCTGCTGACCTATAGGAACTGCAAGTTTTTCATCAACTCCATTTCTGAGTGTACCCCCTGCCCTAGGACCCATTATCACCTACACCAGGAGTGTCCCAGGGGGACCTGAATACCATGTGGCCTCCCTCTTGTTGCTTCACACTGCGGAGGAGGTCTACACCAGGAATGTGCTACCGTGACATCCGCGCCTAGGCCGCAACCACTAGCAGCCGGTCCCTGGTATTCAGCTGCCCCATAGGCCATCAGCGCCCCATAGGCCATCAGCGCCCCATAGGCCATCAGCGCCCCATAGGCCATCAGCGCCCCATAGGCCATCAGCGCCCCATAGGCCACCAGCCCCCATAGACCACCAGCCCCCATAGACCACCAGCCCCCATAGACCACCAGCCCCCATAGACCACCAGCCCCCATAGACCACCAGCCCCCAGGGGGGATATTGCAGGGGTCGTCTCACAATTCTAAACCGGGGGTCAGGTGGTGAGTGCGCCCCTCTCTAGGGTGGTCATGGTGTCCCACAGATCCCAATATACTATGTAATAAAGATACATAAACCACAAACTTAGAAGCTTAGGACAAGTTTCCCTGGAGGTAGACGCTTGTAGGAACCTCTAGGAATACATTGTTACCATCAGCCGACAATATGTAAACTGAACATAATCTGCAAAATATACATTTACTTATAAATATTCCGGGGTTTTACATTGTCTGATTAAAGACAATGAATGTGGGGACAAGTTTCCTCTTCCAGTCTCATCCCGGCGGATTTATAAACATCTGCACAACTTCTCCCCCCGGGACGGAGCGTTATACAGACGATTAATTACATCAATGTTTCACCAAGGGGAGAACCCAGACCCCAGCGGAAGCTTCAGACACAAGTCAGAGCTCATTGTACACCCACATAGGAGATACATAGGCTGCACAATGTATGATGCCCCTCGGGGAGCTGTCAGAATGCAACATTTATCAGCTTTATTCTAAAACTGAATTAAAGACGACATGAAATTGGGGTTAGGGTTGTAGCTTCTGTTCCAAGTTCTCGGTCACAGAATAAAAATACAAACAAAAACAGACGCTTTCCCATTTTCGGAATTGCAATTGAGAGGTTTATAGACATCGGCACCTTCATGCAATTTTGATTCAAAGTTTGAATCAAAATTTCATCAATATTTACTTGATGGCAAAAAATAATTAGTTTCATAGTACATAGATGCCTCATGCTACTATGTTAACATGAATAAATCATCACAAAATCACTAAAACAAAAATCTACATTTGAGCTAGAAATTTTAATACAGTCAGAACATTTATATTTACCAAAATACACAACATCAACATAAATGTACACTCCCTATTATGCCAAAACAAAAGCCAATGAATATTAATTCACAAGTGTTTAAAGAGAACCCACCCAAAATAAAGACTTCATTAAAACTATTATTAAAAAGCATTTCCCTAAATGGTTCCTTCCATGGCTGCAATGTTACAAAATCAGTTTGTAAACTTATATGCAACTCACCTGCCTGCATGGAGGATGGGGAGAATTAGAAGTTCATGGAGGCTGCTGTGATTTCATGTGATCAGATACATACATGGGGTACAGTTTGCTAATGTAAGGAGGCTAAAAGGACCTATGATGATGTCAACTATTTTAGCTCAAAGAAGGGGGTCAGATAGTTCTACAGGACCCTTCATGTCCTCCCATGCCCCCTTGGCTGGTCTAAAGGGGATAATAACCACAATTCCTGGCGGTTCACAGAGCATTGCGATTATTTCGTGCTTTCTATGTCAGCTTTCAGGCGCAGAAGCCCTGATAAAGGTTATAAATATATAAAAATATCTCAATAAACCAAATTAATGAGATAACAAGGGTCACTTTTAGATGGTTGTTGTACGTGCGCCATTGTATTAGCAGCACAAGAACAGAACCTTTGGTTAAAGAATTTGATTAAGAAAGGTGCAAAATAAGAACTTTACTCAGGAATTGTGTGTTTTTCATGTTACATGCAACTTTTTGGATAAGTTCTGGGTCACAGGGTTAATATGTAGTCACATTCTGTGAAGAGAATTGAATGTTCATCCTCTCCCTCCATCACGTAGAAAAATACTATACTTCATATAAGAGAAAGAGAGCAAGAGTATTCTGATAGGAGAGGGTTAACAACAAGGACATTGTTTTGTGTTATCCCTTTTCAAAATTTACCTACCCTTTCCTTCATTCTGACTGCTGGCTAAGAAGCTGGAGGGCTATAACCTTGGACCCCTGGCACATAGAAGGTTATTTTCTCTGAAAATCTAGGATTGTGTTTCTAGGTGCCAGAAAACTGCAGTTTGCACGTTCTTATATGTGCCAACTGCTTGCACAGGTATGTTACAAGTGTCCGCGCCGTATTTGTGTCGCACAATACTCATTTGTGTCACGGCTGCACTATGCCTGATGCAACAAAAATTTCTGCACCAAAAAGGGGCATTCCGGTGCTCAGCCGGACCGCACGCTACATCCATCATGAAGAGTCCAACAGAAATGTGTTGCACACCAGATGTTAATGGTGCACGAAAAAATAAGTTGGTTCCCTGTGTCAGAACATGCCCCACAATTTCTCAATCTAGCGCCCCCTGCACACTACATAGGCAAACTGCACCTAGTACAGAAGGCAGTGTTTTTGATAAATGTGGGCCATTAACTGTTTAAAGTGACAGTCCGGATTGATTTACATATAAAAACTGCTCCCGAAATTGTCACTTTAAACGTGAATCTCTTGATCCCTGGCACCAAGAAACACAATATTCCATTCATATGGAAGATGATATTGTAGGTACCAGGGATCCAAAGTTAAAGCTTCTAGAATCCAGGAGGTCTCTCATATATCCTTGGCCATAGAGGCACCACCCTGTTAGGACGTACAAGAGATGGATTTGGCAGGGAAAGGATTCTCCAGGGCACCATCATGCACAATTCATCCATTAAATTGTTTTTTATGCTCCAAGACAAACAAACAATGTAGAGGAGACATCGGACCATTTGGAGTCTTCAGTGTCAGAACGAGCGTCTTTTGTGTGGCGCATTGAGATGCAGGATACAACCTGGAGAGGAGAACAGTCTGCGCAGCCTTTTATTACAGCGGGTGCTCAGTGCAGGGAACACGAGCTGCAGGGAGTTTGGGAGGTTTATACCAGAATTACCTGGGGGAATTGTGGGGGGATTAAAAAAACATTCTAATAAAAAGATCAAATAAGTAAAAAATTCTATAAAACACACACAGATGTATATATATGTGTGTGTGTGTGTGTTTTGACATCTGGTCTTTTTGCACATTTTATTTTTGTATTTTTCTACAAGTTTCTTATTTATTTTGTCTCTTGGATCTTTAAATAATCTCATCCACAGTTTGTTGAAGAACAATCCATTCAGTTTAATTTTGTGGTTTGGAGTTTACATGGGAGCAGATTTGTTATAGTTTGGCTGACATGAAAAATATCATCTTGTGCGTGTGCGTTATAAAACTCAGAGGCAGAGAAACTTCCCCTCCTAAATCTTATACTACCGTCATGCACTGTGACAGCTACAGAGGAGTGAGAGGAGGGCACCACGACAAATCATTATGGACTTGCCTTATGGGAAAAGTTGTGGAAGCAGCACCCGGTATGGTACCGGCACCCGTCACGGTGCATGGCACAGCACCCGGTATGGCAACTGGCACCGGCAACCGGCGCATGGCACAACACCCTGTATGGCAACCGGCACACGGCACAACACCCTGTATGGCACCCGGCACACGGCACAACACCCTGTATGGCACCCGGCACAACACCCTGTATGGCACCCGGCACAACACCCTGTATGGCACCCGGAGCACGGCACAACACCCTGTATGGCACCCGGCGCACGGCACAACACCCAGTATGGCACCCGGCGCATGGCACAACACCCAGTATGGCACCCGGCGCATGGCACAGCACCCAGTATGGCACCCGGCGCATGGCACAGCACCCAGTATGGCACTCGGCGCATGGCACAGCACCCAGTATGGCACCCGGCGCATGGCACAGCACAGCACCCAGTATGGCACCCGGCGCATGGCACAGCACCCAGTATGGCACCCGGCGCATGGCACAGCACCCAGTATGGCACCCGGCGCATGGCACAGCACCCAGTATGGCACCCGGCGCATGGCACAGCACCCAGTATGGCACCCGGCGCATGGCACAGCACCCAGTATGGCACCCGGCGCATGGCACAGCACCCAGTATGGCACCCGGCGCATGGCACAGCACCCAGTATGGCACCCGGCGCATGGCACAGCACCCAGTATGGCACCCGGCGCATGGCACAGCACCCAGTATGGCACCCGGCGCATGGCACAGCACCCAGTATGGCACCCGGCATGGCACAGCACCCAGTATGGCACCCGGCATGGCACAACACCCAGTATGGCACCCGGCATGGCACAGCACCCAGTATGGCACCCGGCATGGCACAGCACCTGTATGGCACAGCACCAGGTATGGCAACCGGTATGACACAGCACCCAGTATGGCACCCGGCATGGCACAGCACCCAGTATGGCACCTGGCATGGCACAGCACCTTGTCTGGAAATTAATTCTGCCCGACTCCTAGACTCCCAGGAAGGCGCCGTTTGGCAGGTGCTTCCTGGGAACTGCAGCTCTGTCTCACCATCGGAGGTTAATTTTTGAGAGCCCAGAAATTCTGCCAGGACAAAGTGCTGGAAAGGACTCCGGCTGGTCCGTCACAGATTCCATGGCCGCTTGATCTTGGAACTATGGTATCACAAATCACTAGGAAACTGCAATCTAATTTCTCTCTAGTGGCAGAACTTTACTGACCCGCAGCTTTGGATCTTCAGATTAGCATTACCCCCCCCCCCCATTTACACGGTAATATTCATGGAGACGAGAAGTTGCCTTATAGGGGACACAGTTACAAATTTCATGTTCCTTGAAATAAAATCTAGACTTAACAATTTTTGCATAAAATAAGTGTAAATATACGAAACTATGAAACCTCTTATAAGAAGCCGTTATCAGCCCCCCCACATCTCCTCCCACTCATTAGCCTTAGGAGGGGTAAACTAGAGACAAATGCCCTGCACAAATAATAAAAGGGGTAGAAATACACAGAAAGTGCATCAGCCCTTGGTCACAGCTGCGTATACACCAGTATAACCCAATGCAGGGTGCAGTGTGAACAAGCTCCAATACACGACACTCACTTACATTCTGTTCAGATATGAAGAATTAGCGAGAAACAAACAAGAACATCCCCGAGCATCAGGGAGAATAATATTAGATTATATTTCATACATAGACATTCCGCTCGTTCTCTGTGCAGGGGCATCTACTGTACAAGGGGGATGTGCAAACTTAGAAAAACCTCATCACTGGACCATCCCTGATCAGACACAATCAAACCTCCTGGGACCCTCACCGACCAGGAGAACAGGGGTCCCCGTCTCACCAACTGAAGGAGCAGCAGATCAACCAAGCGCTAAGGGAGACAAGGAAATTGCTGAGCACAGCGCTCGGGTATCTCACTGCCTAGCCCATGCTCTCATGAGAAAATGACTTTGGGGGAGATTTTTATTTATAAGTAAACAGTGAAGATTTCATTTCTAGAAGTTTAGTGGGGTAAATCCTGCTGACAGGTTCTTTTTAAAAAGAAAGGACCCATTAAAAAAAAATCCAGAAAAGCCCCTGTAACTTTTTTTCGTTTAGATGAAGCAATGGTCCAGATTTTCTAATCCTGTTGAAAATTCTGCTAAACCGGACAGTCAAAAGTTGCACAGAATTTTTTACAAATGTTGGGAAGGTTTTGTGCATTTTTTTTCTACACCTCAGTTTACTTTTCTCTCCAGATTTTGTGGATTTCAGCTCCGCCCCATATCCCGGGCGCCTGGGGTCCGTTATCAGACATCACCTGAACAGGGGAAACTTGTTCAATAAATGGGATTCGCCTGTTTAGTTCATGTCGTTCACAAGAAACTGCAGCCAAGAGCTTCATAGAAGTTATTACACTGTAGTTATAACTGCAACATGTGAACACTCCCAGAAAATAATAGGAAATCCACTGACCAGAAGGTGATGACAATTCTCCACAACTTTGTATTTTAGGCAGAAGAGGCCAGAGAACTGCTGGAGGGCAGGGACACCGTCAGTACAGCGGAAAAAAGATAAATCCATCAAGTGCAACCAAGGAAGGAAAGGGAAGGGACATGGTAGGTGGGTTAGGTAGGTGTCCCTCTCCATGTCAGAAGCGGTAACATGAGAAACTTAGTAATTGCAGCTTGAAGCTACTGCCTGGTAAGGCAACAGTTAATTGTGTAATTGTCCAATAGGTTTTGTGTAATACAAGCTGGAAGGTGATTGGAGAGATGCTACCACCTGACCAGGGGGGTTATAAACCCCTGATGGGTCACAGCTCATGGTCAGACCTCATGGTCTGTCAGTTCAGTGAGGAGCACACCTTAAGTGCTGCCACAGCCATCAATCCCAGGAACTTCTAGTGCCTCAGGCCTACTGCCTGGCACACAGGGCAGGTCTGGAGACTTAAGCCCAGAACTGCAGCTTCCACCTCTTGGACTCCGTTGCCCCTGAACCAGCCGGCCTGCATCTACTATCAGGCTGCGGACCAGCTCTCCATGACCTTTTCAGCATCCAAGAATCTGCTGTTTTATCTTGTTTGGCCGTTGCTGCTGTTCAATAAAGAACCATAAGTTGATTTGCAATCTGTTGCATCCGTCTGATCCCTGGATGTGGCTGTCACCACCACGGGCTCCCCATCCATTACCCAGGGACATATCTTACAGACACTCAGGGGCTGCCCCAGGGAGATCCAGTACATCAGCCTCTCCCTCCATATTTCTTGCACACACCACCCGCTGGAGAGCTGCCAGGCTGTAGGACAGCCCTCCGATCCCTATACCAAGCACCGTGACATCAGCAGGCCCTAGGCAATCACTTGTTCATGAACAGGGCTGGAGCAGTAATTGGGGGAAATTATTTAGTTGACTGTACTGTAAATGCCATGAGTAGTGGACGCATCGCTATGAAACAAGCGCTCTCAGGATTAATGAGGCGCAGCCCCGGACACTACACAGAGATCACACATCCAGCGCATGCGCCATCACTTAACACCATTACATGTCACCTCTCCAGCTCCAAGCCATGGTAATAACCCGCCATCTTACCAGCCCAAAATTATTATTTGTAATAGTTGTAATTATAACCCTGAAACGTCACGAGATGATAAGGAGCCGGGATATTATGTCACGTCGGAAGAAGGAACCGAGAGTCCGAGGCGATCAGCGGCTACCGGGAGATGTGGCCACCATCTAAAAGATTTTACTTCCTTGTCACTGATAAGTAATCCGGTAATTAGGAGTCTGCTTAACGACCGCGAGACCCTCAGAGAGTAAGAGCAAAGCTCATGAAAAGGCTCCAAGTGCTAAAGGAAACCCTCCCATATGTTATATACAGTCCAGGATAGACTGCCATGTCCCTGGTCGCCTCGTATATTCCTCTAACCTGCAATGGCCACGGGGCTGGGAACACACATTAACCCCTCAAGGCCTGTCCAGTGTAAATATACAGCATATACACATCTATAAGGCTGATCGGTTATTCCCCCTCCATATAGGCCCAGTATCTACTATATTATAAAGCTAAAGAGGTTCCTCCGGCCCAGCTGGATCTACGTTAGGTATAACTGACAAACAGAGGACGCGGAGCCTAAAGCTCAGGTCGGCTCATCTCTAGTTATAACCTGCGGCTCGTGCACAGGACCCGCAGTCTCAGCCGTGATATCTACACGGAAGAGATTGTATTTTCCATATCATAAATATACATTTAAAGAGAACCCGTCAGGCAAGATAACCCCCCTAAACTAAATATATTTTCATGCACTGCCATTAGAAAGCATTGCCCCTATCCCTTCATTGCCCCTCTACATGCCTATAGGGGTGACATCGCTGCCCCTGACCATGTGACCAGCCTCATTTACATAATAAATAATGATTAATGTATGGATGGACTAGATAAAGGCTGGGATGGATCAGGTAGAGGTGACAGAGAGCGGATGGTGTTATTCCTTCTAGGACCATGCAGGTTGTTACCAGGATATTCTACATCCCGGATTCCGCCCCGATCGAGGTTCTTGAGCGCCACCAAGTTCAGAGCGAGGGTCGAGATGTGCAGGCAATTTCCTCAGGAAATCCGGCCTCTCGCCCTCCGCTTATCCTTAAGGAAAGTCATTTCCCTTCATTACAGAAGACGAGACCATTTATTCCTCCGCAGCAACGATCGCATCTAAATATAGTGTCAGGAGGCAGCAGAACGAGCAGGCGCCGGCAGCACCAGGATACATGGCAGCCCAATAGGTTTAGTAGCGGAGCCGCGGATTATGTAGTTATAGGATGGAACAAGCATCAGTCATTCTGTACGGACACCACAGACCTGTATACAATGAACCCTTAGTGTAGGGAGGGAGGAAAAAGGGGGAAATATCACATCTCAGGGTTCAATATGGGTGACCCCATTACTTGCCATGGTGAACCCTTCCAGTCTATAGAAGTTTTGTGCACCACATTTTATGTGGACACAGACTTCACCCTGCTATTAGTTTGGGCAGCTGGATGACTACGGGCTACTAAAACGTCTGTGTCTCTATATGAAGTAATAAGTAGAACGTCAGCAGAGGCTCTATTTAAGTGGTGACAGGTTCCAATACACACTGCACAGTACACGGCAATTATGTTTTTATCCAATCTCTCCGTTACTTGGTTGTAAAGATATGGGATGGTAAACAGGGGGTTGTCTTTTACAAATCGCAAAAGGGGGCCTGATTCTTTGCATGAGAGATCAGACAAAAAAAACATAAGGGGAATGTCATACACCAGCGTATTATAGTGCCCCCTGTGTGCCGCCAGATATACGAAAAGGCATAAGGCACCCATTGGGCGGCGCGGCTGCCGGACCACACTAACTCAGGTCTGATATGGCGCAGTTGTGTGTAAATGTACGCAACAATTGAGAAGGAACACCCCACTTTGCTGGTGGCCACACCCCTCTGCGCCCCCTCCACGTTCACATGCCGTGGAGGTGTCGCAGTGGCACAATAATTTCAAGTTATTGCAGTGCCCAAGAATTTTGATTAATGTTCGGCTTCTACAGCAGAAAACTGGGAGTGACAATTCCCCCCATGTACTGCGCAGTGTAACCGGGCACCAGTGACAACTCCCCCCATCATTGCCATGTACTGCGCAGTGTAACCGGGCACCAGTGACAACTCCCCCCATCATTGCCATGTACTGCGCAGTGTAACCGGGCACCAGTGACAACTCCCCCCATCATTGCCATGTACTGTGCAGTGTAACCGGGCACCAGTGACAACTCCCCCCATCATTGCCATGTAGTGCGCAGTGTAACCGGGCACCAGTGACAACTCCCCCCATCATTGCCATGTAGTGCGCAGTGTAACCGGGCACCAGAGACAACTCCCCCCATCATTGCCATGTAGTGCGCAGTGTAACCGGGCACCAGAGACAATTCCCCCCATCATTGCCATGTACTGCGCAGTGTAACCGGGCACCAGAGACAACTCCCCCCATCATTGCCATGTACTGCGCAGTGTAACCGGGCACCAGTGACAACTCCCCCCATCATTGCCATGTACTGCGCAGTGTAACTGGGCACCTGTGACAACTCCCCCCATCATTGCCATGTACTGCGCAGTGTACCCGGGCACCAGTGACAAGTAGCCCCCGGGTAATGGGTTCCCTTAAAAGAAGCAGGAAATACAGGAACATTCTGTTTTATCTCTAGGAAAAAAGCTCCGGAGTTGACTTGTGCCGCGTCAGATACTTATATTTATGGACTTCCTCCCCAATCCTTTATCGCACGTCACATGTAAGACTGGTGGGTAACGGAAGAAGTGACTGCACAATAGTGCGGTCTGGCACTCCGCAGCCCGGCACCTCCGTCCTCTCCAATGGGAGAGCTATATTTAGGTTTAGTAACAGTATGTGACCCTTCTACAAATTGTTTACATTGTCCTACACTGAGAAAGCAGAGGGAGCGCGAGACGTAACCCAAAGCGTCTTCCAAGTTAGGAAGAGGAGGCCGGAAAGTTTGCATTTTGTAGATAAATGATTTACACAAAGACAAAACACTGAGCACAAAAAAAAGGACAAAAATATTGTTATGTCAGATAAGAGTTTTATCTGATGCGGTGAAAAATAGAACGTTTAGAAAATAAGAGAAATAGGAACTGACGACCCGAGGATGGAAAGTCAGACGTTTGATAAAGGTCATCGTGTGACCAGTGGAAACTCCTCCAACACATATTTACATCATTTAAAGGGATTGTACCAGCTATTAAGTTATCCACAGGATAAGGGACAAGAGGCCAACTGGGGAGAGTCCGACTGCTGGATCCACAACTACAACAGAACCGGGCCGGGTTCTCACTAATGGATGGAGCGCCAGGGGGGAGCACCAAAGGGAGCACCAGGGGGAGCACCCGGTTAAACCCAATCTCCTAGAATAGCCCCAACAACCCACTGAGTTCTCAGAGGCAAACAGCTCCATTTGACTATAGTGGCTGAACCGAGTCGCTGCAGTTTACTGCCCAATCAAAAACTTTAAGCTGCAGTACCCTGTTCTGACCAGTCACCATCCATACGATCTGCTTGGGGTCACATTTTTCCATCCTGAGGACAGATGACCTGTGAAAATTCAGGGTGTTGAAGCCCCCCAATACGTTATAGAAGATGGAGGACCTAATGTGTGGACAGGTTAGCAATTCTTTTAGCCCAGAAACCCTCCTCTAACTAGACATTTGGAGTAATCGTCTCACAAGAGCTAAATAGTAAAACCTGACAGAGCACAGCTCCAGATTACAGGCATCAATTGACGTGACAACCTCCATATCATATGTGACTGCAGCTGGGATCACAGCCAGATCCAATAAATGCAGCAGCGTGGTACCGAGTGGGTGGACAGTTTAATTACGGAGGAGGGAGAAGCCATTAGGAAGGTTTTCCTTGTACTGTGCAATTACTGACAATATCCACAAATATACAAATATAGACACATAAGAGATGGACGGAGAACTGGAAGAAACGCAGCACATCTGCACAGAGTCCTAGAAGTATCGGAGGTTGTGTAGTCGATGGCAGGTGCATGGTACACAAATGCACGAAGTCCGGCTTTGGGTCATTCTCGGTGCCACCGTTACTGCAGGAAACCCAGTCCAAGAGTCATGAAACCAACTGAACCGGCAGCGAAACCAACCACGAGAAACGTCCCTTAAACTTGTTGCAAAGAGAAAGTTTGGTCCAACAGAACCACTTATGGGATTAACCAGACCAAACCTTACTGTTTGCTGAACTTCGTACGTTCAGTTCAGTGATTCTAGGTTGGGTTTGGATTGTGCAAGTACACAGAGTATTTTGGATGAAACTAGCTCATGGGCCACAGGCTTAAGGCGAGGCTGCACCAAACAGATCAAATATAGCGGAACCCAATAGATTCTTTCTTACATAAAAAAGTTCCACGGGGCCTGATTGGCAGACACGTGGCCTGATTGGCAGATATGTGGCAAACAAACCCCACTTACGGTTAAACAATAGGGCAAGAAAGCCTAAGATTTGTAACACACAGAGGCATCAGTATAACTTTAAGCGTCAAACTTGATCTCTGACCAATTGAAATAACTCCAGGCTGCGCCGGCCGCCTGACATTTAGCATTACACACCCACAGCAAAAATAACCCAACAAGGCTGAATGTGAGAACTGTTCTGATGCCAAATCCAGCAGAATAAGCTCAACGTACAGTACAATGGGAAAAACTGAAAAAAAATTAAAACAAACTAAACAATACAGGCGGTCCCCTACTTAAGGTCACCCGACTTACAGACAGACCCCTAGTTACAGACAGACCCCTCTGCCCACTGTGACCTCTGGTAACCTCTCTGGATGTTACTTAGTCCCAGGCAATGATCAGCTGTAAGATGTCTATAATGACGTTTTATTGATCATCTTTGGTCCAATTACAGCAAAACATTTTGGAAATCTTATTGACACAGGGACAAAAATTCTTTTTAAATATACAGTTCCAACTTGCATACAAATTCAACCCGGGACAGGCTGTAACTTGATTTCTAAACAGAAGTGACAGCTGCCAAAATCTCATCAGAGCAGATAACAGGGAGAAAGGACAAGAATAAGAAGCAGAAAAACATCAGAAAAACCTTCTACAAGGAGACGGATACAAGTAACACAAACGCTGCTACAAAGTAACATTCACAGGAATAGAAGAGGATCCAGTGTCCAGAAACCTGTGAACTTTGCCTCAATTTCACAGAGAAAAAGGAAGTTCTATTGTCCCGAGGAGGAGAATCCTCATAACTGTAAGAATAGAACATCTTCCGAGTATTAGGTCGGACGTGGCGGCTTCCATTTACAGGACCTTAAGATTTGCCTGATAACTTTTCTAAATGCAGCCACAAAATATAAGCAAAGGAAAGGACACAATAAAACCAAACAACATCCTCCATCCACCATCATCGCTCTATCCTTGGGTCATTGTTGTTACTGCAGAAAACATTTTATAATATTAATAATTTTCACTTTAGAAATTTTTACAGCGTAAGAAAAGGTTAAATATTGGAGTCTTGTAAATGTTATAGCGGCCGAGCACTGGGAGCAGATGGATCATCCAGGTGGTTTGCCATCAGTACAAGGCCAGATGCTGCTGACAGGTGCTCCCAGCATACACAGGGGACAGTCAGAGACAGAGACAGTCCAGACAGATGTAACACACAATCTGCCTCCGAGTTTCCTCCAAACTACTGGGGTCTATTGGTGACCCAAAATAATACACAGGAGGGGGGGGGGGGGGGCTGTGTAACTTGTCTGCAGTTGTTCTTCGTTCTCTTCTTGCTTCAGGTCATATTTTTCTCCAAATTAACGTCTTCTAGCAATTAAATCTTATTTGTTCACAAGATGAATAACCCCAAGGGCAAAGCCACATCTATTTCCCTACTAGGTGCAAAGAAATGGAAGAAATCATATTGTAGATGTGAAGAAAAGAGCGATAGTTCACACACAAGTAAATTTACCTCCTTTACAAGATCACAAGTGTCCATAGGACATTAACACGGCAGCCTGGGCCATTCCCTGCCCCGGGGGCCACCAGTCCGGGCACGTCACTACCCTAGGGTGGCCGCCAGTCTGGGGCCCGTCACTGCCCCGGGGGACCGCCATTCTGGGGTCCGTCACTACCCTAGGGGGGCCGCCAGTCTGGGGCCCGTCACTGCCCTGGGGGCCGCCAGTCTGAGGTCCGTCACTGCCCCGGGGGACCGCCAGTCTGGGGTCCGTCACTGCCCCGGGGGACCGCCAGTCTGGGGTCCGTCACTGCCCCGGGGGACCGCCAGTCTGGGGTCCGTCACTGCCCCGGGGGACCGCCAGTCTGGGGTCCGTCACTGCCCCGGGGGACCGCCAGTCTGGGGTCCGTCACTGCCCCGGCTGCCCGCCAGTCTGGGGTCCGTCACTGCCCCGGCTGCCCATTTCACTGCAAAAGCATCAGAGATTGGGCCAAGCTCCTCCTCGGATTATAAAACGCAATTCAAGCTCTGAATGCGAACGAAGCCTAAGAACAGAAAATACAACTGTCCCGAACAACGAAAATTGAAAGGGTTTTGCCTAAAGAGATTCCTCATTAAATTGCACATAAGTTAAAAACATATTTTGTGAAAAAACGTAAACATAATGGCGTACATACAGTCAGACACTGAGGCTGCGGTCACACGTAGGGAAGATGCTGCGGAAGGTTTTTCTGCCTTTTACACCTGGAAAACTCAAAGCTGCAGCAAAGGGAAATCTAAATGTACAGCAGGACGCCGCGCGGAGGATTTCTATAAAACGCACGGATCTGACGAGGATCCACTACTGAAAGGCTTTCTCCCGCCTCACACGGACGCTTCATGTAGCAGCGGAGGCAACACCCGAGAATAATGCGAGAAATATAGAATCAGCACAAATTGTAGGAGAAAGATCGGCAGAGAGAAAGCTGCGACACAAAAATGTTTCATCACCAAAAGAAAATGAAAAAACTAACGCAGGACAATTCATTAAAATTGCTTTGGAGAAAACTCAGAGAGATGATATCTGGGACAGACAAGTCGCTGCCGCGTATAAGAGCATAATAAAGTATTAAGAGAACAAACCAGGAGCCGGAGTCCTGAGAAGACCCAACTACACAAACTTGGAATAAATTCGAGAAGTTCGGATGTTTTTGCCTGTTCTTTTCCTGATCTAACGATTTAGGCCACAAGGGCCTCATTGTCACCGCTCAACATCAGTAAAGTAACCAGCACCCAAGATGCCGCAATAACCACAGTACAGCACAAAATACCCCCCTAGAAATGATAAATACCCCCCAGGAGATATGAATACCAAAGTACAGCGATACATCCCCCCCCCCCCCCCCAGGAACCAAATACTAGAGTTTGTATGTTCCCTCCGTGTTCGGGTTTCCTACGGGTCCTCCGGTTTCCTCCCACACTCCATACATACTGGTAGGTTGTTTAGATTGTGAGCCCCATTGGGGACAGGGACTGATGTGACAGCTCTGTGCAGCGCTGCGATATCTGTGTGCACTATATAAAAAGAATTATTATTATTATTACATTCAGTGCAGACCCTGCAGAAAATAATACTGGATACCACAAAGCAGACAGCAAACCAAAAAAAATAAAGAAATCCTCTTTGTTCTTGGCTCCTTTTCTCCTCCATGTGCTGCTCTGTGTCTGGTGCTGGTTGTATGCAGGGGATGCAAAGCAGCACAATACAGCTGACACTTCCTCACCGCCCCCGGGTCCTCACCGCCCCCGGGTCCTCTCCTGTGGCCGCTCTGCTCTGGGTTCTGACCGCCACCAGTGACAGGACACAGAGTGGGGCATCAGGACAGGACTCAGGAGCAGTGAGAACTTCTGGGCTGCACTCGCGACTACCGTCCTCCTTCACCAATGATCTGCCATCAGTCATGTTACATCAGATAAAGAAGCGATCACTGGACAAGATGTGGATGGCCGCTCCTGGCATAACACGCTGCACATGGCCGGTGCAGCTCATGCAGCCCTGAGAGGAATGTGACTGCACTTTATGTACATGCTCAGGAGTGAAGCTGCTCTGTTATAGATTAGAGGAATAAGACACTGGGAAAGAAAGGCCGCATCTATCTCCGCTCTGCCAGAGGGACCAGGAAATCAGGACTGGGGAGTCGGTAACATTTTGGTGGAGCTGGAGTCGAAGAACCCAGCAATCTGCAAAAATATGTTGTTGCTAATGGGTGGAGCAGCAGTGAGCCTGCGTCCTAATACTCCATTCAATTGTAAATTGTAAGTGCTGTGCTTGGCACTCACATGCACAGTGAATGGCAGTGGCAGAGATAACCCAGCGCAGTGCTCGGACACTACCAACTGAATGAAGTGGCAGGACGTATGCTCAACCTGGGGCGAGTGAAACATTTATTCACCGATTAGCTAAATAGTTTTTACAACCACTTCAAGGACAATCCTCGCTCAAGAGGAGAACAAATACCTTTAAACTTGTGTAAAACTCTCCCAAAAAATATTTTGGGGTCATTTTCCAGACCCGTTGCCCCCCCCCCCAAAAAAACCCCAGGGCAGTTAGGAAATATAACAGAAGTCTTCTAAATGTTATCCAAAAATACGAATTATCCCGATTTATAATCAGTAGATCTTTTATTCCCAAAGACGATGAGCTCTAGGACGCGCTGCGGGGTCACACGGGTTTCTCATGACCGATCTCTGCTGGGAACCTCTGGTAGCAGCCGGAATTCTGGACTCCCTTCACATCACTTTCGTTTCCAGGTTTTGGCTCGGACAGAACTTTGTCGAAGGTTTCAGTCAAAGTCTTTTCCAGCTCTTTGAGCTTAGTCTGTAATCCTTGTAGCGTCGTCTCCAGGAGCCGCCTCTCCCTTTCTGCTTTGGTTTGTAATTCTCGGATATGAAGCTGCAGCGATTCCCTGTGTGCGGAGCATGAAGCGTGGGCCGTCATGTACAGGTAGGAGACCCCACAGAGGAGCCCGGTAATGAGCAGGACGTAGAGCAGGAGCCGGTGTCTGTACACTCTGCTCCTCAAGGCCAGGACATACACAACTACAAGGGTAAGGAACAAGCTGACTAATCCATTGCCTCGAGCAAACTCAATCTCATGAGCTCTTCCTTCTCGAAGACGCAGTTTCTGTCCAGAACTTTTCTGCTCTTCTGCAGCAGGTGTCGTTTTCTGAGCCATCTTCAGTGGGATCCATGACATTGCTCATCTTCTCCCTGCATTCTAGATCTTTCCCGCGTCACTGATGATGTCACAGTCACGTGTAATACATAAACTGTATACAGCTCATCCCGTCTGCTGAATACATTACCAGATTCTACTCTTCAATGGGCACGATCCTGGATCAGCCTACTGGAATCTGTATGCGAGGGGTAACTGCAGCGACCCAGAGTAACGAGCTGCGATCCTGTGTTATCTCTCGTCTTGTCTCCATCATTGTACGATCACCTGGAGATGCAGCCTGGCCACTGGACTATGGAATCCATTAGTATTTTGTTAATAAGGTAAATAAAAAATATAATATGTTCTTACAAATATTTGTATCATTATTTATTAATATTGACATTTCTGACATTACTACGCCTTCATTTGCAAAGGCAGAGAGTAAGATACGTGGGTTACGAGCCGACAGGTGGTAGCTTTCCGGGTACCTCCGCCGCACGCCAAGGCTCCCCCATGGAATAACTATTATTTTCCCCAAAAGTTACATTAAAACAACAAAACTCCCCGGAGCAACAGGAATCCAATCTTAACAGTGAAGATGAGCAGAATTTAGCAGGAGGTTCGCAACCATTAACCTTTTCCTAAATCGACCCAATAAAATCCCGGTGCAGATATCAGGGACATCTCATCCGCTTGTCACAGGAGCCGGGCTGAAGTTTTCCTGGTAAGTGGATATACGTTCTCTTACTTCCTTGGCACCGGAGCCCTGATGGGTGCAGATACGACTACTAGAATTTAGCAGGAGCCTCTGACTGCCGATTATCTACAGAAGCTTCACATTAGAGGTTTACATGATTATCAGAAGGATCTAAAATACAGAATTACCAAGAAGCTCAATAAAAAGCTTCCCGCTGATGAGATACAGAGGATAATAAATTGTGTCGGTTTTTGGGTCTAATTCCTCATAACTGGTTTCTTCCAGTAAGTAAATCCTGATTCTGGAACAATATAAGACAGAGGAAGGTCTGGACAGTGTCTGGATGATTATGGGGAAAAAGAAAGAAACTTCACAATTTCCTGGGTAATAAATAAACTTCTAAGCCACAAAGCAAACGAGTGAAAAAGCAAAGCTTCAATAGATAACGGGGCTCATACTCCCGGCTCGTTGTCGGCACTGGGGCCCATACTCCCGGCTCGTTGCCGGCACTGCAACGTACTGCACTGGGGCTCATACTCCCTTTGCGTTGCCGTTACTGGGGCTTATACACCAGGCTCGTTACCATTACTGGGGGACACCAGGCTCGTTACCATTACTGGGGGACACCAGGCTCGTTACCATTACTGGGGGACACCAGGCTCGTTACCATTACTGGGGGACACCAGGCTCGTTACCATTACTGGGGCTTATACACCAGGCTCGTTACCATTACTGGGGGACACCAGGCTCGTTACCATTACTGGGGGACACCAGGCTCGTTACCATTACTGGGGGACACCAGGCTCGTTACCATTACTGGGGGACACCAGGCTCGTTACCATTACTGGGGCACACCAGGCTCGTTACCATTACTGGGGCACACCAGGCTCGTTACCATTACTGGGGCACACCAGGCTCGTTACCATTACTGGGGCACACCAGGCTCGTTAACAGGGGGTGAGGGATAAAAAACCCTAATAAGCTCATTGCATTGCTGCTCAGTGCTGGGTTTACAATCCTCCATCCTGGTGGTTCTTTAAAGGGAACCCGTCACCACTATTTTCACAAATACAGGTAGTGACAGGTTCCTATAGAGCTCTTATAACTATCTGACACCCTGCTTGTAGCTAAAAAATCTTCCCCTGAGATCCCCATATATTCAACTTTATAGTTTTATCTGGTAACTAAGCATGGCTACAGCGAGTCCAAGGTGGGCGTGGCCTCCTCAGGCTAAATCCAGCAGCTCCTCCCCATCCCTATCTCTGTATGCTGCTATAATGTCATGTGACCAGGGTGACATCATCGCAGGTCCTATAGCTTTTGTAGCATTAGGAACTGTACACTAAGCATATATGTCATGAAATCACAGCATATTTTATCACATGAAATCACAGCAGGCTGCATGCAGAGGAGTAGAAGTTCATGGAGGCTGCTGTGATTGTTTTATGTGGTCAGATATGTACATGGGGTATAGTTTTCATATTAAGTAGCTCAAGGACCCTTGATGATGTCACCCTGGTCACATGACATTAGGCCACGCCCCCGTGGACTAGCTCCAAAGCTGCATAGTTACCAGGCAAGATTATAACTCTGATTTTATGGGGATCTGAGGGAAACTACTTTTAGCTAAAAGCAGGGTGTCAGATAGTTACTAGAGCTCTATAGGAACCTGTCACTACCTGTATTTGTGAAAATAGTGGTGACGGGTTCCCTTTAAGTTTCACCTAATCTGATGATATGCGGACGGACATAAATATTGATAACTTGTGCATATAACCAATAATAATGTGCAGTAACAGGACAACCCCTTTAACAAGTAAATGTATGGGACTAAAAGTACAAATTACTGTAAGTGTTAAGAGAATAAAGCGATTACAAGCCGAGCTCCATTATCAATCCAAATATTATTCAAATCTCCAAAACAGATTTCTCCCATCCGTTTATGATTCATTACAAGCCGCTGATCCCAGATAAAGCTCAGGATATTATATTCACATTTTATCACAATCTAAACTGAAATCCATTAACCTCCGATCACAAGTCGCCATTGAGCGGCTTCTCTCCTTCGCGACCACATGACATTCACTTTGTGGGTTTTGAGGCTTTTTGACTCCAGTTTTCGCAGTCAGAAATAACAAAGGATAATGTAAAATTTTAGAAATAGACATGTAGCGGAGAACGATTGACAAAGCCAAGAAATAAGCCCAATGAAGTTAGTACAACAGCAGGACTATATAACGGATCAGCGCAATACCTGGGCTCCGCCGTCATGTCCGGATATATTAGAGGTCAGGTACATGACAGCGCACGCCACGTCGGGTGAGTGCAGGTTATCTACGCGGCCACTGGTGACTTTGCCAGTCATAGTTCACACCAGCGATTGGTGCCAGCACCGGACCCGGTGTTATGCTCAGGGTCCAAAATCACTACTGATAGTCTGGAGCAGAGGCCATGGAAGCAAATGCTCCAGGAGGAGCTGGAGAAGCCCAGACAAGAGTTAGACTATAGAGTCATAAACATGATGTTGATCGGTCTGGGGGGGCTCCGGGTACATCACCAGAGCCCCTTGTATCACAATTTATTTACTCCCCTGTTCTGCTATGAGGTCAGACATCCCCTGCTCTATGCAGTGTGGACAGGTGGGACCAGGCGGTACTGCTGGCGGGACAAGTCATTACCCAAGGTGCTCCGGAGACGTAGCTGGAGCGCCCCCCCACACCAATTACATCATTTATATACCTCTGTATTGCTGTAATCTCACCGCATAGAGGTATAATAAGTCCGGAGGAGCGTAGTTCCCCAGGAACATCTTAGTAAGACACATCCAAGATCATAAAAACTAATGGTAGATGAATGCTGCCCCTTGTGAGAACCCCATTATATCACATAGCACTCATGGGAGGCGCCTCACTACTGGGGAAGGAAACAGGGGGCGGCACAGTCGGGGGGTAGCCGGGCGGCAGTCAGGGGGAAGGGGAGAGCCGGGCGGCACAGTCGGGGGGGAAGGGGAGAGCCGGGCGGCACAGTCGGGGGGGAAGGGGAGAGCCGGGCGGCACAGTCGGGGGGAAGGGGAGAGCCGGGCGGCACAGTCGGGGGGGAAGGGGAAAGCCGGGCGGCACAGTCGGGGGGGAAGGGGAGAGCCGGGCGGCACAGTCGGGGGGGAAGGGGAAAACCGGGCGGCACAGTCGGGGGGAAGGGGAAAGCCGGGCGGCACAGTCGGGGGGGAAGGGGAAAGCCGGGCGGCACAGTCGGGGGGGAAGGGGAAAGCCGGGCGGCACAGACGGAAGGGGGGGGAGAGAGCGGGGCGGCACAGTCGGAGGGGGGGGTGGGGGGCGGGAGAGCCGGGCGGCACAGTCGGGTTCTACTGAGGTAGTTCTACTGTAATTACTGTAAGTACCAACTACTGGCTAGTAACCGGAAGAGCCTCATGTGAATGGATTCCTGTAATAGGAGAGCACATTTGTATTCCCCCATCGTCTCCTCTCTGGTACCGAGGTCTCATACACAGAATAGTAGAGCGCGACTGCTGTAACGCAGGATGTGTTTATTCTCGGCTCCCTCTGACCTTTCCTCAGGGTAATTAACCATGTAATCTATTGCTGTTCTGCATTATCTGGATTCACTAGGGAATGTCATCTGTCCCTGGAGAAGGTCCACAATCTTTCTCTTGCCTTGTAACACAATAATAGAAAGCAGTTTGTAATCTTCTGATTGAGATAAATCGCACCACTTAAAGGAGCGGGAAAGAAAGCCCCCCCCCATCCCCACCAAAAAAACCCTAGCAGTACTGTCTGGTTACATTCATCCAGACTGATCCAATTATATAATGTAGATGTATCAAACCAAAAACCTCGACCCCCCCCCACAAAAAACAAATTGAATATTTTGTATTGATATCGGTTCTTGAGGTTCAGTCAAACTGACAAAACCTTCACATTTTCTTTGTTCTTTATGGTTTGGATAACCCTACATAAAGTATTCACAGCCAGTACCAAGGAGGTGAACTCTGATCAGGTAACTATTGTAACCATTCATCACCGACATCGTAACAGCCCGAGATCTGCAGGTAATTCCTCCGCACACATTCATCTCATGCCAAGCACGTACCTCGGCCGTACCCGAAGGATAGATACAAGGAGGAAACATGATCAGATACGTCAGAGCCGCCACAGAGACCAATCCAATGGAAAACCAAGGAAGAAGAGTTGGAAATCTGTAAGTGGATACATTCCATGTCTAGTTACGTGGTGAAACATACGTCCACCATTGCAAACTTTCAATTTTCTTTTTCTCTTTTTTTCCCCCCCAATTTCCTGTTCTGCCTAGAAAAAATAAAAAATAAGCTTCTGGGACATAGGAAAACGATTATTATAAATATATATATATAGTTTAGTTTCTCGGCAGATCTTTCCCATCATATCTTGGTGCCTTGTGCACCCTCCGCACCGCAGGGTCCCAGATCCAGGCAGAGGAATGCACCGGGCATCACACATTCCCTGTCCCCCAAATCACATCACCTGCACATATATGAGGCCGTTTGTGGTGACCACCATTGGCTTGCATTGTGGATTATGTGATGTCACTACACAATGCTGCAAACAATAGAGCAGCTCCTGTTCCTGCCTGTATCACGGCCTCACAGCTCCCTTTGGTAACGGAAGGGTTAAGGAGCACTTACCGCTCCCATTTCGCAGTGATTTCTACAACTTGGAGGAGTCTTATTGTTCTCCAGTTATGTCCCAAGGCTTCTTGAAAGTCGAGCATTGATTTGTAGGGAGCCGCCTTATTGGAGGCAGAACCAGAGGCCTAGTTTTTCTTTTCCTACCCTGGAAAAATGTTTTCCCAACTTCTTTCAGCTAACTGTCTGCTAATGCAAGAATCAACCCCCGGTAAGCCCAGGCCACCCATCGATTGTTTGGGGAGCGGATGGAGGTGCGGCGGCCCCTTACATGCACGTTTATGGCAGATCTATAGGTTTCCTTCTCCTTACACAACCTCTCAGATGGATGGTGGCAGCGTGCACAGTCTCCGCATCCAGTTTTCATTTCTTCCTGACTTGTCCAGTCTATTCTTGGATGTTTATATGGAAGGATATACAAAATTCTGAAAACCTTTACATGGGAACGGATAAAATTGTGCGCACGTCATACAGTGGAGCCGAGCCAAGTGCTCTCCAAAATGATCAGGGAGCCATAAGCTTCTTATCCAAATTACAGCAGCACAGACTGAGCCGAACACAGATTGGGAAGGGGCGAGGCCGAGGCTCAGGAAAGGTTATTGGCAATTAACCCGTCCTGTGCAATGTTACAGCCTCATGTAAAGGTGACGGGGGGGGGGGGGGGGGGTTATGGTAAAGATATATGCCGGTCACCACCAACAACACAAACATTGGGGGGGGGGGTATTGGGAAAACTGTAGGGTCCTGACCTAACACATGGTTGGTCTGTGGCTGAACCTAACGGCCCTTATTGTAACTACTGGGCTACAAAGAGTCCTAATTAAAGGGGTCATTAAAGGGAATGTAACAGATCATCCCCCCCCCCATCCCAGTTGTTCCCCTTTGATAATAATCCCTATGGTCCATGTACTGCCTCACTACAATGCCCTGGGTCCCTCCCAAGAGATGGGGCTGGATTAACCCCTTCCAGCCAATGACCTTTTTATTTTCTGCCTTTCCGGTTTTTGCTCCCGGTCTATAAAAATCCATAACGTTTACGTTTTACACTTTACACGGGCTGGTTTTTTTGTGCAACAATTTGCCCTTTCCAATGGTGATATATAATTTTTTTATGCCATGTTCTGGGAAGAGGGAAAAAAATTTTCCAAATGTAGTGAAGTTGCGCCATTTTCTTGTGGCCTGTGTTACGGCTGTTACCGTGTGCTCCAAATGACTGCGTCCCTGTATTTTTTAGGTCGGTGCAATTAAGCGGAAACCAAATTTAAAGGTTTTTTTAAAAAAAAATCTAACTTTTTGTACAAAAATCCCACATTTCTTCATTTTGCCATATTCTGCCGCTAGTAGCTTTTTCATGCTTTGGCGCATGGAGAGGTGTAATGAGTCATTCTTTGAAGGATTTGATGAGGTTTACATTGATGCCATTGGTGGGACTGTACTTCCTATTTTTAGGAGCTGCAAAACGACAACATTTTCTCACATTTGGGGGCTATTTTCCATACCGAAACATTTGCTGCTCTTTATGATAACAAAATATGGTTGGCGGCCAACATGACCGTAATGAAAGCTTTTACTGTCCATTAGAAAGTTTGATTAGATTTTCTGTACTTCTGCATAGTGTGGATATGCTACTAAATCACTTTACTTTTTTTTTCCCCACAACTTTAACCAGTAATGACAAAGCAGTGGCATGGGGAGAGGGTCGCAGCTCTCTACACGTAGATGCGGTTACACAGGACCCACAAGAGTCAACACTGACATCCTCAGGCTCCACACGAGTCGCGTTCACAGGGGGTGGATCAAAGATCGCCGGGTCGTGCGGCTGCCGTTGTAAAGTCGCTGCTCCTGTCGTCTTCTGGATGATGAGAAAAGGACTATAAATGAGAAACGGCAATGAAACATAGGATTACGGGACACAAGAAGGAGGGACACAAAAAGGAGGGTGGCCATGAGTCCCCGGGTCAGCAATCAACGCATTTAAGAAAATTACTTTTCTGTTATATATTTAGACAATTAACCTATAAACACACTAATATTATACGCGCCCATCTGTACGCGCGCCCATCTGTACGCGCGCCCATCTGTACGCGCGCCCATCTGTACGCGCGCCCATCTGTACGCGCGCCCATCTGTACGCGCGCCCATCTGTACGCGCGCCCATCTGTACGCGCGCCCATCTGTACGCGCGCCCATCTGTACGCGCGCCCATCTGTACGCGCGCCCATCTGTACACACGCCCATCTGTACACACGCCCATCTATACACACGCCCATCTATACACACGCCCATCTATACACACGCCCATCTATACACACGCCCATCTATACACACGCCCATCTATACACACGCCCATCTATACACACGCCCATCTATACACACGCCCATCTATACACACGCCCATCTATACACACGCCCATCTATACACACGCCCATCTATACACACGCCCATCTATACACACGCCCATCTATACACACGCCCATCTATACACACGCCCATCTATACACACGCCCATCTATACACACGCCCATCTATACACACGCCCATCTATACACACGCCCATCTATACACACGCCCATCTATACACACGCCCATCTATACACACAGCCTACTCTCCGCTGTCCCTTATGGAGCTGTGAGCTATTACACTGAATAAGTTATTTGCAGAGATTCTCCACGACCTACATATCCGGGGACACCCGTCCACATTGCAGGCGAGATATAGAGGAGCTGCGGAAAGTATAAAAGCCGATGTATAACCTGACAGATCGAGTAATTAAGATAATAGGAAGGTTATTCCATATATACAAGCAGAGGTCACAACAGTCCGTGCACCCCAGGAATACACGAAATTCAGAGAGCAATTCCTTCTACCTGCAGGCGACGCTCAGGATCCCTGGGAAGAGAAATGGGACGTAATGGAGGCAATGGAGACCTCACTGGTCTCATCATCAAGAAGGTGCAAACAAATCACCTTATTATATTTGTTTTTGCATGAAGAGGCGGCAGATATTTATTCTGTTACATCCATGACGCAGGAAAACCGAGAACGAGAATCAGATTTAATTGTGGAAACAGTTTCATCCTCCAAACAAAACCCAGAAAATAAAGAGCAGCGAGAGCAACGCCAGGAGAGCGAGCGCAGCGCCAGGAGAGCGAGCGCAGCGCCAGGAGAGCGAGCGCAGCGCCAGGAGAGCGAGCGCAGCGCCAGGAGAGCGAGCGCAGCGCCAGGAGAGCGAGCGCAGCGCCAGGAGAGCGAGCGCAGCGCCAGGAGAGCGAGCGCAGCGCCAGGAGAGCGAGCGCAGCGTCAGGAGAGCGAGCGCAGCGTCAGGGGGCGCAAGGACAACGGATACAAATAGTAACCAGACAACAAAATTCTACAGTCATTAACAACAACTACAAACCCCCCCATTATTATAGCACAATGATCTCCACCAAATTATTCACTTGTACATTAGCATCTTCTTAGTTTGCTGGAGGACGTGGCAGCCCCAAAGTCCAGAGAAAAAAATAATAGTTGGAGTTTTCTTGTGCAAGAAGCATCCGGTATCCATTCATCTCTGCTGGAACACAGTTAGGATGAGGCAGAGGATCTCTGCTGATTGATTACTATAGACGGTATTATTTTATATCCGAGGGAGAATTTGTCATGTTCAACATCCAGTCATATAAGCAGATTGTACATAGTGTCCTATCTGCAGGCGGCGTGTTATAGAGCAGGAGGAGCTGAGCAGATTGTACATAGTGTCCTATCTGCAGGCAGCATGTTATAGAGCAGGAGGAGCTGAGCAGATTGTACATTGTGTCCTATCTGCAGGCAGCATGTTATAGAGCAGGAGGAGCAAAGCAGCTTATACATATTGTCCTATCTGCAGGTAGAGTGTTATAGAGCAGGTGGAGATTAGTAAATAGGTATTCAGTAGGGATGAAATGTTCAGGTTCAGTCAGAAATCCGACAGATCACACACAATGCTGGCATTTAGATGCTAAAGGGAAATATCAGGTGTTAACAAAGGGGATGAACTTTCAGGTCGGGTTCCAGTGACCTCAGCGCACCTGAGCTTTGGGTTCAGCGTCCGCCATTTGTCAGGTCGGCCCAACCTGGACTTGTGGGTTGCAGCAGCCAATGAGGCAGATTTCTGCCCCTAGCAACTAGGCACGGCTGTGATTAGTAAGGTGGACACAACAGGCCAATCACACCCATGCTTGTTTGCTAGGGACTCTGTGGGATGTCCATAAACCAGTGCCGGTTCGGTGGAGCTGGTGAATGGAGAACGCCGAACGGAAAGTTCAGATCTGCTCATCTCCAATCTCTGGTTTTCAGTTTTGTAGCAAACAGCGAACACAATGTTATTCTTCTCCTAGACGACACATCGGACTCTCACAATAACTCATGCACAGCAATAAAGCAGATAAACACCCGGCAGGGAAATCCCATCGTTCAGCGTCGCCACCACCAGATGATATTCTGCACCAGGACACGGATCCGCCTGAGTTTTCTGCGGTAAGAAGCTAAATGCAGCTTTAGCTCCCGGGGTTTCACCTTTGCCCTTTATAGTACAATTTAATGGACTCAAAATTGGTTTAAGATTAAATGAGGAGGTACAAATACTTGTAATTATCATCTTACTAGGATGAAAGCAGCGACAACATAATTCCCATCCTGGCTGGATTTCACATCTAAGCTCCTTCCCAGGTACAACCCGGAGGCGTCCGGACAAACCAACTAGCCCCGAAATATATTCCTGCCGCCTCCAGCCGCGTCACAGGGACAAGAGGGACGTCACCGTCATGTACACAAAATACTGTATCTACTGGTCTGGAGGACCACTCCGACCCCATAGATAACTGGCACGGGCGACACTGACCCAAATCACAGGAGGAATTGATGAAGTAAAGCTGGACCTAAAATTCCTGGTCTTTATGCCGAGTCTTGATGTCTGTGACATAAATAGAGGAGAAAAGAAAAAAATCTACAAGTCAAGAAGATTCGAGAAAATGAGCCGAGAAGAGTCAGAGAAGTTTAATATCTGCAGGTGGAGCCACTACAGATCCCGACGGCTCCCCAAAAAACCCAACCCCCCGGGCCGCCGCAGCTCTCCGATCCCCCGGAGCTCTCCGACCCCCCGGAGCTCTCCGAACCCCAGGGCCGCCGCACTTCTCCGACCCCCCCGGAGCTCTCCGACCCCCTGGAGCTCTCCGAACCCCAGGGCCGCCGCACTTCTCCGACCCACCGGAGCTCTCCGACCCCCCCGGAGCTCTCCAAACCCCAGGGCCACCGCAGCTCTCCCACCCCCCAAATCTACAAGTCAAGAAGATTCGAGAAAATGAGCCGAGAAGAGTCAGAGAAGTTTAATATCTGCAGGTGGAGCCACTACAGATCCCGACGGCTCCCCAAAAAACCCAACCCCCCGGGCCGCCGCAGCTCTCCGATCCCCCGGAGCTCTCCGAACCCCAGGGCCGCCGCACTTCTCCGAACCCCCGGAGCTCTCCGACCCCCCGGAGCTCTCCAAACCCCAGGGCCACCGCAGCTCTCCGACCCCCCACGTCTCGTGGTCATCATTACCGCACAACTTCTCGTTTCCATAAATACGGTAAATGACTTATTACAGGAGAAAGTCGTATCCCGAAAACTCACATCTAAGAGTCAGAGTCAAACAGTCCTTCTAGGGAATGGGACCTTCTGTCCGGCGCTGGTATCTGTCATTATCAGGTGTGGCAGGTTTTATGGTTATAGGAAGCCCCGAGGTTTGATGCCTTTGTATTTGCCTCCTACCACAAAGGACATAACCAGTGGCATCAGGACTGTGGCGGCAGAGAGAGTTTTGAAGGAAAATAAACTTTGCAGGACGTATTAAAGGAATTTGCCCACAGAAGAAATTTCTCAAATTTAAACCCCCAGTCATGTTACACAATAAAGATCATTTTACTTACTTTCCATTGTTACTCAGGGTTATTGGTGTTTTAGCTCCTATCACTCAGTGATGGTCAGTGTAAGATTCCAGAGTGTGAGCGGAGACTCTCTGAGCAGACACTTCATGATCCCTCTGTGCTGTGAGCTGACAATGTGCTTAGATTATCAGGGTACAGGGTTTATACACTTTC
This sequence comes from Engystomops pustulosus, assembly GCF_040894005.1. Lineage (NCBI taxonomy): Eukaryota > Metazoa > Chordata > Amphibia > Anura > Leptodactylidae > Engystomops > Engystomops pustulosus. Next base: position 79,555,740 of record NC_092421.1, read on the forward strand.
ATTTAGCTTCTGAACATTCGCTACATCCTGCTACAACTCTGCTCTATCACAATACCCCCCCCCCCCTCTTATCTGCCTTTAGCTTGTAGCTTTCTTCAGCTGCTGGTAGGAAGTCAGTGTCTGTATCAGTGTGAGCTCCTGCAGAGCGGAGGGGCTTTTACAAGGAAGAGACCGAGAAGACTGCCAACCCTAAAGTCTGTTCCCCCGGGTCGGTAACCAGGGGCAATTAAAACTGTCCAGCAGGACTGATAGTGACAGGTTGGAATTATATCTGGAAATGTTACATTTTTGTTAATAACAGTGAATTAGAGAACGTGATATTTCGTCATCCTGAGTAAATTTACAAATCTTGTCTGTGGGAGGAAAACCCCTTTAAGCGCTTCCCCTGGAGGCCATTTGATTTACCCTCTCCAATGTTGGAAGTGCAATTTAAATAGGACGAGGGATATTATTGGTTTCTCTGCATTTCCACCCCAAACCCTTGTCCTTCCTAGAGGGAGTGATTAATATTCCAAACTGAGAAGTTGGGAAAAAAAAATGCAGTGAAACGGTGGATCCCCCCCCCCCCACCTCTCCCCCCACACACATTTTCTTTTATGTATTCTTCGGGTCAGTACAATCACGAGGATACTGTGCATTAGGTTTCAATATGTTTTTACAAAATGAAAACCTTTTTAAAAAAAAAATTTACTTTATTTTGACTAATTGCCACCAATAACCTTTTGATACTCCAGTGTACAGAGCCGTGTAAGACTGAGGGGAGAGCTGACATTTTTCTTTGGGTTCTGTACAACCTTTAAACCACTTTTTATAAAAATGTTGTTTTTTCAAAATTGCCCAAAAATTACGACTTGGACATTGGGCTCTATTTTCCGTTACAGGGTTCACTGTCGTGAAGAACGGTTCTTAAATTTTGATAAATTAGGACTTTTGGGACGCGGCGATACCCAACATTTTTTTTATCATTTCAAATATTTTCATATCAGTTCTAGTTAGAGGAGGAGAATTTTTAGGCCCCCTGGTTGTGTCATCGCTTCTACCATATACCCCAATACAGCCGTGTGTGCAGCCTGTGATTCCTCTTCATACATCCTTGACGGCATTACAATGCCCATCCCCTCAGCAACATCTCCTAGATCAGTGACGGAGAACCTTTTCGAGACTGAGTCCCCAAATTACAACAAAAACCCCACGTATTTATCACAAAATGCCAACACAGCAACTTAGGCAGTAACTCCCTGTTCTACCACAAATTCAATAGAAGAAGGACCTCCATCAATAAATTGTCCCTGCCCATAATTCTCACTCTTTCTACAGTCCGAAGAAGCCGAGGATGTGTTGCTGTGAAATAATACTGAGAGTAACATCTACATTGCCTGTGCCTATAGGTGAACTCTATGCTGGGGCAATGTGGCCTGGGTGCCCACAAAGAGGGCCCTGAGTGCCACCTCTGGCACCCGTGCCATAGGTCCGCCACCCCTGTTCTAGATGAATCCCTCGGTCTGGTCCTCACAACTAATTATTACTCTTTGGTGGGACTTCTGTAATAATAGCCGAGGAGGCGATGATGAAACACACGAGATGCAGAAGACGCTTGGGAAAGTCCACTCCACGGTGCGGCTTCTGCTAAACATAGACAATAAATCAAATAACCCAAAATGTCCACCAAAATGCCACCTACACGTAACGAGCAGATGCCAGTAACCCGGTTATTTCTTCTGAAAATATTTACACTAAAGGATCAGATTCCCGTAAAGCGCCATGAAAGGCCCCTGTGCCGAGAGCTTCCCGGAAAGGCGTACAAGGGGAAAGAAGAAAAAAAATAGGAAAGTTTCTGCTGGCACCAAACACGATGAATTTGTCACCATGTGTAAATAGGAAAAATTATCAAACCTTACCTAAATATTCCTACCAGAACAGACACACAGTCAGTCATCGGTCATGGTCAACGGCACACGCCGCGGGGTTATTTACGGACAAGATTTTACTCCGTCTACACGTCCCTCGTATAAACACGTGTGGAAGAGAGAACTAGATCTATTGTACATACCTGGCTCTAGAAAGACCAGGAAGGGAGTCCTGACAATGCTTCATAGTATTGGAGTATTAGCGAACGTACAGTCCTTTTTCACGGCCCGGACATGGTCGTGTGCTGCTGGCCTTAACATTAACCCTTCACCTGGTTCTCTTAGCGGCGAAACTGGTCATCAGGAACCCAAATCTAGTTCTAAAATAAAGCATCCATTACCGATCGCTTGTATCGCTATTAATGGTTCTTAGGGGAAATCCCTTTAATGATGGATGATACATCCGGACCTTGGAATAGAAGGGGATTTCTTATTGAGGTGAAACAATTGTATGGGAAGACGATTCTTTTCTTGTTACATCTATTAAAGGTCTTAGAGAAGTTTATTTAGTTTAAGGCAGAAATCTCCTCCATCAGGTGCACATGGCACCGAGCGCCGGACCTTCCTGGTGCGAGACAAGCAACTGTTCCACTTTAGAGTCTGTCATCTGTAGGCGCCTCTTGTTGACCTACATTCTGTATGTATATTTAGAAAGCGGCTCCGCAAACTCACCCGAGTGTGAACAGAAAATCAGTGATGAAAAGCCGAACGTCAAAGTGGCCAGAAGATGCAAAAATAGAGCGCGAGAGAGCGACACAGAGAAAGCGCCAGAGAAAGAGAGAGCGCCAGAGAAAGAGAGAGCGCCAGAGAAAGAGAGAGCGCCAGAGAAAGAGAGAGCGCCAGAGAAAGAGAGAGCGCCAGAGAAAGAGAGAGCGCCAGAGAAAGAGAGAGCGCCAGAGAAAGAGAGAGCGCCAGAGAAAGAGAGAGCGCCAGAGAAAGAGAGAGACAGTGCTAGATTATTATATATAAAAAAAAAAACACAGAATCAAAACAAACAAAGATGTGTAAATAATTTCTTAGATATAAAATCCCATTCCAGCCGGATACAACAGTAATAACAATGCGCTGCGAGAGTCAGAGCCCCTGCTGATTGTTTTCCACTTCTGTGACAGGTTCTTCGCTTTCATCTGGGGACATAACGATTGACAAGAGAAAAAAAATAGAAAACTAACAGAAAATGTTAAAAAATCCCCTGCATCTGACATGTTGTGCATTCTCCTGCTGGATCACGGCAGCCTCAGGTCTCAGCGAGGCTGCGAGAAGTTTACAAGAGAAGAAGATTTCTATGCGGCGGGTGAAGTTCTGGCACCAAATCACAACAAACAACGGATTGCAACAGGAAAGTTCTATTGTTCACAATCAATAGTGACCCAGTGAGTAAAGCAGGCAGGGAGGTGACACAATGGAAGCGGCTTGCTATGGTGCAGGAGCCCCGACTCACAAATACAATACAATCAGATGGGAGCTGCATCACCTGCTTACAGGTAAGAAATCCACTACAGACTGAACCGCTGACAGCAGCGCATGGAGAAGACATAAATATCCCCGCAGTAAGGAAGCTGCACCGCCTCGTGCACCGCCTCGTGCACCGCCTCGTGCACCGCCTCGTGCACCGCAAGAAAATTGTATCAATTCTTAAAATTCTATATACACAAAAATGTAACAGGATAAAGGAATTTATGTCTGATCTCGGGGGTCCAACAGGAAAGACCCCGCAAATCATCAGACGGAACCAAAAGACCCACTTATCTGCCCCGTATTACAGACGTCTGGTGTTGGCTCATCCTACGAGCGACAACAAAAGTCCTGAACAAGGCAGTGCGGCTTATAGACCACAATACAGGGACCTCAGCCAGCGATGTGCAGCACAGGCGAACCTGGATGTGGTGGAACGTGCGACCAGCTATTCATCTGGGGTACAAGGGACCCCCATACTAGTGATCTGCACGGCTTGTTATATCAGAGTATTCAGAGCTGTGTGTTATAGAGAGGCCGTGGCCATGACCAGAAATATAACAAGCGGTGCACCTGTGTGACATCACATGACCAGGGATATAACGAGCCGTGCATCTGTGTGACATCACATGACCAGGGATATAACAAGCCGTGCACCTGTGTGACATCACATGACCCGGGATATAACGAGCCGTGCACCTGTGTGACCTCACATGACCCGGGATATAACGAGCCGTGCACCTGTGTGACATCACATGACCAGGTATATAACCAGCCGTGCACCTGTGTGACATCACATGACCAGGGATATATAATGAGCCTTTCACCTGTGTGACATCACACGACCAGTGACATAACGAGCCTTGCACCTGTGTGACATCACATGACCTGAAAAACATAACGAGCCGTGCACCTGTGTGACATCACATGACCAGGGATACATAAGGAGGTGTGTAGATGTGTGACATCACATGACCAGGGATACATAAGGAGGTGTGTAGATGTGTGACATCACATGACCAGGGATACATAAGGAGGTGTGTAGATGTGTGACATCACATGACCAGGGATATAACGAGCAATGAACCTGTGTGACATCACATGACCAGGGATACATAAGGAGGTGTGTAGATGTGTGACATCACATGACCAGGGATACATAAGGAGGTGTGTAGATGTGTGACATCACATGACCAGGGATACATAAGGAGGTGTGTAGATGTGTGACATCACATGACCAGGGATATAACGAGCAATGAACCTGTGTGACATCACATGAACATAATAATCCTTAATCCTTCCTTCATGTTTTAAAGTGGATATAACATTAATATAAAGAAAGCAGAAGCCTTTATGACGAGGGATAATAAGCTATAACTGTACTTTATGTAGGTAGATGCTGGGACACTGCTTTATTCTATGATATTTTGTGTACCATATTTTTCGGGCTATTAAGGCACACAGAAAAGCCTTTGATTTTCTCAGAAATCAAAGGTGCGCCTTATAATCCGGAGCGCCTTATATATGAACCGTACTTACAGACAACAGCTGCCTTGTACTGTGCACAGGTCTGGTGCTGGTCATTCATCCTTATAATCAGGTGCGCCTTATATATGAACCTAGACGTTTTAGTAGGCATTTATTGATGATGCGCCTTCTACTCCAGAAAATACTGTAAATCCCATAGCAGAATTGTCCTTCTAATGGAAAGATGCTTGATAAATCTGCTGGCACCCAAGTGCATCAGACACAGAGTATCAGACCGTGGGGACTGAACCGTACACATAACAGGGAATTACCACTGACAATACATTTGTAGAATATTCAAGAGGAACAGAAGAAAAGCAAAATCTGCTCCAAAACTATTGGCAGCAAAAGTGTTTACCAAACCGACATCAACAGAGAAGAAAAACCCGACAAGACGCCGGACGCAAGGTTCTCTCCACGACCTCCGTAATTTCTCTCGTCCCGTCAGGATAAACATTTTGTTTTATAATAAATAGAACTTGGATACAAATACAATGTACACAGATTGGAGATGTTACATACATGAAATACTAGACATAAGAGATGTACGAGATGTGCGCCCGGGCATCCGGCTGCCCACGACAGAGATGCCCCCAGGGAAGGGACACGGATATTATGTAGGTCACTTGTGTGGATTCATATAATAGAATGTGATTGAGCCCGGAAATTATCAGAGAAACAACTGCAAAACCCATGACAACAAAGCCTGAAGGTCCAGTGTTTATGCGGGGAGCATCTCTCGTCCTGGGGGGTGCGTAGAGCATTTTACATTATGAGGGGGAAACCAAATTTATGCTTCCAGCAGTTGATCGCTTAAAAAGCCGTCCCATAAATTGTTAATAAATTGTCCCAAATTTATTAAGACAGCCCCAAATTATGACACAGCCCTAGCAAATCCATACATGTTCAGGTCTGAAATGGACACGGCTTTAACTCCCTAGTGCACAGCTTCACAGAGTGTAGGGTTTTGATAGGGATTTTAGGGTGGGTCCAATGGTGGCCAATAAAAATCACTTTCTGCCCTGCTTGTCAGGAAAGGAGCAGAACCTCCTTAGTTACATGGCAGAAGATCAATGGCTCCTATTCAAGAGGAATTAAAGAGGGACTACACTACAAGTCAGTGCGGGAAGTACTGGAGAACTTAATCTGAACTGAACTGACAAATAGTGGATGCAGAAATGTTGAAAATAAAACACGTACACTCACCGGCCACTTTATTAGGTATAACTGTCCAACTGCTCGTTAACACTTCATTTCTAATCAGCCAATCACATGGCGGCAGTGCATTTAGGTATGTAGACATGGTCAAGACAATCTCCTGCAGTTCTCCCGAGCATCAGTATGGGGAAGGAAGGTGATTTGAGGCCTTTGAACGTGGCATGGTTGTTGGTGCCAGAAGGGCTGGTCTGAGTATTTCAGAAACTGCTGATCTACTGGGATTTTCACGCACAACCATCTCTAGGGTTTACAGAGAATGGTCCGAAAAAGAAAAAACATCCAGTGAGCGGCAGTTCTGTGGGCGGAAATGCCTTGTTGATGCCAGTGGTCAGAGGAGAATGGGCAGACTGGTTCGAGCTGATAGAAAGGCAACAGTGACTCAAATCGTCACCCGTTACAACCAAGGTAGGCAGAAGAGCATCTCTGAACGCACAGTACGTCCAACTTTGAGGCAGATGGGCTACAGCAGCAGAAGACCACACCGGGTGCCACTCCTTTCAGCTAAGAACAGGAAACTGAGGCTACAATTTGCACAAGCTCATCGAAATTGGACAGTAGAAGATTGGAAAAACGTTGCCTGGTCTGAAGAGTCTCGATTTCTGCTGCGACTTTCGGATGGTAGGGTCAGAATTTGGGGTCAACAACATGAAAGCATGGATCCATCCTGCCTTGTATCAACGGTTCAGGCTGCTGGTGGTGGTGTCATGGTGTGGGGAATATTTTCCTACCTGAGTATTGTTGCTGACCATGTCCATCCCTTTATGAGCACAATGTACCCTGTAACATCTGATGGCTACTTTCAGCAGGATAATGCGCCATGTCATAAAGCTGGAAGCATCTCAGACTGGTTTCTTGAACATGACAATGAGGTCACTGGACTCAAATGGCCTCCACAGTCACCAGATCTCAATCCAATAGAGCATCTTTGGGATGTGGTGGAACGGGAGATTCACATCATGGATGTGCAGCCGACAAATCTGCGGCAACTGTGTGATGCCATCATGTCAATATGGAGCAAAATCTCTGAGGAGCTTCCAGCACCTTGTTGTATCTATGCCACGAAGAATTGAGGCAGTTCTGAAGGCAAAAGGGGGTCCAACCCGTTACTAGCATGGTGGACCTAATAAAGTGGCCGTTGAATGTATATTTGGTGCTAAAACGCTATATGGACTATAAAATGAATAATTACGTCTTGTATACATTGTTTATGTATTATATCACGGTCACCTTCCCAGGACTCCCCGATTTTACCATTGCATCCAGTCTATTCAACAAGCAGGAGTTGTACATCTCCCCAATGTATCCGTCTACTGATAGCGGAAAAGCTGCTGATGGCGTCAAATCAACCATTAAAATTACCCGTGTGGAATAAATCTGCCTGGAGATGGAGCAGTGCGGATACAACTATCCAGGTCGGAACGCGTTTCATTATGTTGCCTCCGATTTTACACCTTTCTGTGTCAGGGGTGACAATTCACAGGTACAGGATGCGCTGAGAACACATAACTATGAGCTGATGAGCGAGGACTCGCGCATGTGGACGGCAGCTGCTTTATATTTAGACCTTTCTCCTGGGGAGTTTATTTTGTAACTTTGCTGCAGGAGATGGAAATGTAAATAACGCGGAGAGAAGAACAAGAGAAAACTTGTCTGTGTGTGTAGAAGGAATCGCTGTGTGTAATGGATAGAAAATCATCGCTAATGTCACATCAGAGCCTCGTACACACAGGCTGCAGATTATTATCCTCATCTCATCATAATAAACAGACATTTCTTATACAAAATATCCTCTGACAGAAGCAAAGAAGTTTCCATGGATTTAGATTACAAAGCAGAAGGTCCTGATGTTCAGAGCCCAAAACACGGATTCAGGTATTCATCTCGTTAAAGGGGGTGGGGCAACATTTTCTAAAAGGTGATCAATGTCTAAAATGGGAGAGGATCCAATCTTTTGGGACAACACTATAGATATATGGAGGATGTCAAGTCATACTGGAACCCAGTATGGCAGCTGATGAAGGGTCCCCCCTGGTACCCAAAATTATTTCTTATGTGCTCAAGGGGCCCTATGCAGAGTCACAATCAAATTGCAAAATCATGTCCGCCCCACATCCCTTACTACAGGTGCCCTAAAAAGAACAAATTAGAAATCCGACCCTAATGGAATAGATAGATGTCATTAGGCTTCCAGAAAGTCATGCTTGATGTTACAGGAGATGACTTACAAAGTAGCTAAGAGACAGTGCTTTCCTTATCCCATCCTGGAAAACATATTCCCCAGAATGCCCTAGTGGAGTGGCAATGGCTCCACACACCTGCAGGGCGGCGTTAGTCTCCGTAAAGAAAGCTCTTACTTCCAGATCCCAACACCACATTCTCAGATGTAGGAACAGCAGAACCAAAGCAAAAGAAACCATGGCACTTCTCAGCTCATCCGGGCCATTTCTTCCCAGCAGTTTAACTTGTACTTGTTCATTATTTTACAGCCGGATAATTTCAGGCAGGTAATAGGATCTAGAGGTCTGGAAGGGAAGACACTGGTCAGAGATAAGATATCTTTACATTCCTCCAAAGGCTGCAGAACAAGGAAAACAAGCCGGGTAATTGCGGCCTCCCTCCGGCTATGGTACAAGTCAATGTCAGCTCCAAATATTCACTTGTCTCCGTGTAATGGGAGACTTTGCTAGGAAACTGGACGGCAAATTGGAGGCAAAACCTACATTAAAGGGGTTTCCCAAGGTTATTGAAAATGAGGAAAATGCAGAATTAGCATGAGCTGCGATCAGCGACTATCACACATAGCGGGGCTTGGTTCAGCTTTGCTCCATTCACCTACATTAGGAAGTTCTCCTGTATCCCGAGGATAAGAGATAACAAGCTGATCCGGGAGGCTCCAACTGCTGGGACCTCCAAGGGAGATAAGACTTCTCTGGATTACTGGGGGTCACATTCAATGTTCCAGAGTTCAGGATATACTGAGCTCTGTGCTATGAAACTTCCAACACTCCCATTACTATTGAATGGAGCAGAAGGAACAGGCTCCAACTGCTGCTCCATCAACAAGAATATAACCCCCTCCCCCTGGTCTCCGTATTTCTGGGGATTGTAATTGGTGGGGGTCCTAGGATTCGGATCCTGACCAATCAGCTTATTATCCCTTGTTCTGTGGTTAAAGAATATCTTTAATGCAGGGTGGAGGGGCAGGAGAGAGCACTCCAGCGTGCAGACAAGAGAAGCTATTCATGAATAGAATCTGATCATTTACAGTCATATCCAGAAACAAACAAACTCTGTGAAGCAGGACTGATAGACACAGGTGGGAATTATAGAATTATATCTGTGAATTACAGGATTGTTGTTATCCTGAGTATATACAAGAATCTAGTCCTAGTGGGAGGAAAAGGGGATGGTTTGTGCTTGTATAGAAATGATTGGAGTTTAGTTGTGATGCCACCCATGGTCAGGAGAGGAGCCGTGTATGGAAGGAAGCAGCCATGATACACAACCTCCAGAAATCCCATTTAACATTCCCTTTTTAATCCAGCCACACATTTTAGTGGCTCTCAGCCATAGTCCCCAAATCCCCACACAAACACAAGCGCATCTTGTATACAGAGACGGGATAAGGGAGAAAACCGCTGCCAGACGCAAACATATTGGCTTTATCCACTGGGATTTTATCACATGCATCAGAAATGAAGAGGTTAAAAATTTGTAATACAGCTCTTCCAGCATTTTACTGCAAACACAGGCGAAAGAAACAATGTATCACTGCAAAGCAATACAACCATTTACTATACACAGACACATATCATCATAGGATCCCATCATGTATAATAGTCAGGAATATAGAAGAGAATATGACAATGGACCTTATGTACTGGACTCAAGATATTTCTTTAAAATCTACATCTAGAGGAATCTGGAGACGACCAAACATTGCAACATGTTATAACAACTACAAATCACACATTATGATGCAATATCAAGTGACATAAGTTTATATTGTGGGTCAGGGCGAGGCAGAAGGATACATTGTATAACTCCCGATGGGACAGCAGATAATAACCTGAAGCCCATATTAACTACAAGAACAACTAAACAGCCAATCAGCAGAGGTTTGGTCAATATCGGACCATCTTGTCCAAGTCAGAAAAATAAAAAAAAAAGTTTCTTCTATAATATAATCAATCTCTGATTCTTATGCAAAACTACAACTTTTTGGGGAGTGCGCCCAAATTCCTGTAATCTAAAAAGAACACGGCGCCGATTATCCTACAATAACCTCTGATCTGTACTCACTATTCTACAGGTTGCTACTGGAAACTATAAAATTGTTCTGATGCAATCCAAACGGTATCAATATATTTCAATGTGAACCCTATTACCCGGTACAGGGGCAGGTAAGGCAAAGTGTCCGCTTCTACCTCGTGGGTCACATGTAGGATCCGTCTCCATTGTCTACAGTTAAAGTGACAGATTTTGGGGGTCGATGTTCCTGGAATCCTTGTATTACTGGGCAGGACAATGTGCGCAGGACATGATATATTAGAGGAGATGATGGAAAGCAGGTTGTGCCGAGGCAACTTTATGCTCCATACAATACCAGCTGTAAATCACCGGTAAATAACTTATGTGCTATAAACACTTTTCATGTAGATTAATTCTAAGTTACATTAAAACTCTAAAGATATAAACATTCCCTTTTAATAGTGGAAGTAAAGTGCTGGAACAATGCACATGTGCCACTTACAGATTCCAGAGCAGTTACTAAAGGGTTACAGCCGATTCCCAGAGGCCGAGATGATCCTCCCCAACTACAGAGACTACAAGACTTAACCCCTTCCGCAGGCCCCTAAACCCAATGACTTCCCATCCAGGGCTGTGACTGCAGCAATGTTTATGTGTGCACCACAGAATTCACAGAAACTTCACAAACCGCCGAGTGTTTCTTCCGCAACGTGGGAGGCGAACGCCTGAGAGCCCGGCGACGGCACAACTTTTAATAGTAAAAGCGCAAAAGCTTCACTGGCTAAATGACAGCTGCTACTATAGCACTACAACACGTAGAAAGCGCTGAGCCGACTTCTTCCATGTAGTCATTAGGCTCATCACCAGGACATATAACAAGGGGATGGCACAGACATCTGGAGAATGGCGCAAGCTGAACACGGATGTCTCCATTGCACGCTCAATGCTTTCTTATGGAGGAGCAGGGGACTGGATGGATTTTTGGCACAGCTTGCAGAGTAGCTACAGAGTCATCTAGAGAAACTTCCCACTGCAGACTCCGAGATGTTGCATCTACTTGATATAACGCCGTCATGGAGTCCCGGCCAACCCAGAGCGAACCCTCAGGGGTAACATATAAAATCAGCAGCAGATGTGCAATGGCCTTCGCTCCCCATGTAACTGAAAGTCGTAAAATCAAGTGCGAGGATATCCACATGCAGCCCCCGAAATATGTCACTTCCTATGGTGTGTGGATTAAATCATTGCCATATCTAATGCACTTCTAGTCAGCACCAAATCCATCCCGTCCGGACGTACCACGAGGGCCTCCCATCATTACAATGTGCTAGAGGATTTATAAGACATCCGGGGCAACTGCACCACAGGTAACAACCTCATGTACTGTAATGGGGTCGTCTGGTGCTTTTATACTGATGACCTATCCTTCGGATACAGTGGGGGTCCAGCACCCACATCATTTACTGATGATCTGCTCTGAAATCCTCCAGCACCAATGCAGTGGATGGAGCAGGGAGAAGTATGACGGATCCCTGCAGCCGGATCCAGGTGAATAGGAGCCGATCTCCGGGATCATTGCTATACAGTGCACTGAGCCTGCGGTCTATTTCCATGTCCTGAGAGACCCCTTTAGTCTTATCCTCTGGATATGTGTCAGTATGTGATCGCAGGGAGTCCGGCCCTAGACCCATACAGACCCCCAGAGCTTTCTGTCTCTGTTCTCGGTGCCTGGAGTCTGCTGGGACCAGGCAAGCGGTAAAGCTCCCATCACACATCAATGGAAAAGTGGGAAATATCTGATCACCGATATCTAGAACGATGAATTGTGTGGGAACAGCCCATCCAGTCGTGTGATCCAGGGGATATATAACAGGACTGCACAGGTGGCAGTAGTCAGGAGCCGCTCCCATTGATGGTCTCTAATCACTCCAGATGAACCTATGATCTACAGGAGAGGCCGTCCTATACAGATCACTAAAAATACTAGAAATATGCAAATCCAATTCCCACGTTTTTGCAGCATTCGTGGTACAACTGTTAAATAAACGCTGCCTAAAATGGTCAGATACTTACAGATACTGCAGCAAAGCATCCCCAAAAAACCTGCCCCGAGTGACCTCCAGCTAGAGGCTTGTTCAGTCTGTAAAATACTGACCGCAAGACGATAATTGATGGGACTGAAGCACGGCCTGGAGGAGTTGTCTTCCATGCAAGGAGCCCATGACCCCTTCTGAACTAAACCGCCCCTCTAAGAACTCGATCACGTTACAATTGAAGCCGCAGGACGGAGCGACTCCCGAAAGCCGATGCATTTACACCCAAACTCTTGTGTTCAGGAACAAGGACCTGTTTTGCAATGTTTACTGGCAAACCACATGTTTGCTCCCACAATCGCATTTCATACACTACATCCTTAGGCCCCAATCACAGGGATGACTGTACATACAGACACATTGTATCCCCAGTCCCCAATCACATGGATGACTGTACATACAGACACATTGTATCCTTAGGCCCCAATCACATGGATGACTGTACATACAGACACATTGTATCCCCAGTCCCCAATCACAGGGATGACTGTACATACAGACACACTGTACCCCTAGTCCCCAATCACATGGATGACTGTACATACAGACACATTGTACCCCTAGTCCCCAATCACATGGATGACTGTACATACAGACACACTGTACCCCTAGTCCCCAATCACATGGATGACTGTACATACAGACACATTGCACCCCTAGTCCCCAATCACATGGATGACTGTACATACAGACACATTGTACCCCTAGTCCCCAATCACAGGGATGACTGTACATACAGACACACTGTACCCCTAGTCCCCAATCACATGGATGACTGTACATACAGACACATTGTATCCCCAGTCCCCAATCACATGGATGACTGTACATACAGACACATTGTATCCCCAGTCCCCAATCACATGGATGACTGTACATACAGACACATTGTACCCCTAGTCCCCAATCACATGGATGACTGTACATACAGACACATTGTACCCCTAGTCCCCAATCACATGGATGACTGTACATACAGACACATTGCACCCCTAGTCCCCAATCACATGGATGACTCTACATACAGACACATTGTATCCTTAGGCCCCAATCACATGGATGACTGTACATACAGACACATTGTACCCCTAGTCCCCAATCACATGGATGACTGTACATACAGACACATTGTACCCTTAGGCCCCATTCACATGGATGACTGTACATACAGACACATTGTATCCTTAGGCCCCAATCACATGGATGACTGTACATACAGACACATTGTATCCTCAGTCCCCAATCACATGGATGACTGTACATACAGACACATTGTACCCCTAGTCCCCAATCACACGGATGACTGTACATACAGACACATTGTATCCTCAGTCCCCAATCACACGGATGACTGTACATACAGACACATTGTATCCTCAGTCCCCAATCACATGGATGACTGTACATACAGACACATTGTACCCCTAGTCCCCAATCACATGGATGACTGTACATACAGACACATTGTATCCCTAGTCCCCAATCACATGGATGACTGTACATACAGACACATTGCACCCCTAGTCCCCAATCACATGGATGACTGTACATACAGACACACTGTACCCCTAGTCCCCAATCACATGGATGACTGTACATACAGACACATTGCACCCCTAGTCCCCAATCACATGGATGACTGTACATACAGACACATTGTACCCCTAGTCCCCAATCACAGGGATGACTGTACATACAGACACACTGTACCCCTAGTCCCCAATCACATGGATGACTGTACATACAGACACATTGTATCCCCAGTCCCCAATCACATGGATGACTGTACATACAGACACATTGTATCCCCAGTCCCCAATCACAGGGATGACTGTACATACAGACACACTGTACCCCTAGTCCCCAATCACATGGATGACTGTACATACAGACACATTGTACCCCTAGTCCCCAATCACATGGATGACTGTACATACAGACACATTGTACCCCTAGTCCCCAATCACATGGATGACTGTACATACAGACACATTGTACCCCTAGTCCCCAATCACATGGATGACTGTACATACAGACACATTGTACCCCTAGTCCCCAATCACATGGATGACTGTACATACAGACACATTGTACCCCTAGTCCCCAATCACATGGATGACTGTACATACAGACACATTGTACCCTTAGGCCCCATTCACATGGATGACTGTACATACAGACACATTGTATCCTTAGGCCCCAATCACATGGATGACTGTACATACAGACACATTGTATCCCCAGTCCCCAATCACATGGATGACTGTACATACAGACACATTGTATCCCCAGTCCCCAATCACATGGATGACTGTACATACAGACACACTGTACCCCTAGTCCCCAATCACATGGATGACTGTACATACAGACACATTGTACCCCTAGTCCCCAATCACATGGATGACTGTACATACAGACACATTGTATCCTCAGTCCCCAATCACATGGATGACTGTACATACAGACACATTGTATCCTCAGTCCCCAATCACAGGGATGACTGTACATACAGACACATTGTATCCCTAGTCCCCAATCACACGGATGACTGTACATACAGACACATTGTACCCCTAGTCCCCAATCACATGGATGACTGTACATACAGACACATTGTATCCTTAGGCCCCAATCACATGGATGACTGTACATACAGACACATTGTATCCTCAGTCCCCAATCACATGGATGACTGTACATACAGACACATTGTATCCCTAGTCCCCAATCACATGGATGACTGTACATACAGACACATTGTACCCTTAGGCCCCATTCACATGGATGACTGTACATACAGACACATTGCACCCCTAGTCCCCAATCACATGGATGACTGTACATACAGACACATTGTATCCTCAGTCCCCAATCACATGGATGACTGTACATACAGACACATTGTACCCCTAGTCCCCAATCACAGGGATGACTGTACATACAGACACATTGTATCCTCAGTCCCCAATCACATGGATGACTGTACATACAGACACATTGTACCCCTAGTCCCCAATCACATGGATGACTGTACATACAGACACATTGTATCCTCAGTCCCCAATCACACGGATGACTGTACATACAGACACATTGTATCCATAGTCCCCAATCACACGGATGACTGTACATACAGACACATTGTATCCTCAGTCCCCAATCACACGGATGACTGTACATACAGACACATTGTATCCTCAGTCCCCAATCACATGGATGACTGTACATACAGACACATTGTACCCCCAGTCCCCAATCACATGGATGACTGTACATACAGACACATTGTACCCCCAGTCCCCAATCACATGGATGACTGTACATACAGACACATTGTATCCTCAGTACACAGAGACAACTCTGTGATTATTTCATCCCATTACAGTGACCTGGAGGGAGCCCCGTGTTCTACCATGACAGTGACAGCTGTAGTGTGATAGGTGGGATCACACAGAGCATTGCTGAGCAATCTCCAGCACTAGGATATAGGTAGGATCACACAGAGCATTGCTGAGCAGTATCCAGCACTAGGATATAGTTAGGATCACACAGAGCATTGCTGAGCAGTATCCAGCACTAGGATATAGTTAGGATCACACAGAGCATTGCTGAGCAGTATCCAGCACTAGGATATAGTTAGGATCACACAGAGCATTGCTGAGCAGTCTCCAGCACTACAATATAGGTGGAATGACACAGAGCATTGCTGAGCAGTCTCCAGTACTACAATATAGGTGGAATGACAGAGAGCATTGCTGAGCAGTCTCCAGTACTACAATATAGGTGGAATGACAGAGAGCATTGCTGAGCAGTCTCCAGCACTACAATATAGGTGGAATGACAGAGAGCATTGCTGAGCAGTCTCCAGCACTACAATATAGGTGGAATGACAGAGAGCATTGCTGAGCAGTCTCCAGTACTACAATATAGGTAGGATCACACAGAGCATTGCTGAGCAGTCTCCAGCACTACAATATAGGTGGAATGACAGAGAGCATTGCTGAGCAGTCTCCAGCACTACAATATAGGTGGAATGACAGAGAGCATTGCTGAGCAGTCTCCAGCACTACAATATAGGTGGAATGACAGAGAGCATTGCTGAGCAGTCTCCACTACTACAATATAGGTGGAATGACAGAGAGCATTGCTGAGCAGTCTCCAGCACTACAATATAGGTGGAATGACAGAGAGCATTGCTGAGCAGTCTCCACTACTACAATATAGGTGGAATGACAGAGAGCATTGCTGAGCAGTCTCCACTACTACAATATAGGTGGAATGACAGAGAGCATTGCTGAGCAGTCTCCACTACTACAATATAGGTGGAATGACAGAGAGCATTGCTGAGCAGTCTCCACTACTACAATATAGGTGGAATGACAGAGAGCATTGCTGAGCAGTCTCCACTACTACAATATAGGTGGAATGACAGAGAGCATTGCTGAGCAGTCTCCACTACTACAATATAGGTGGAATGACAGAGAGCATTGCTGAGCAGTCTCCACTACTACAATATAGGTGGAATGACAGAGAGCATTGCTGAGCAGTCTCCACTACTACAATATAGGTGGAATGACAGAGAGCATTGCTGAGCAGTCTCCACTACTACAATATAGGTGGAATGACAGAGAGCATTGCTGAGCAGTCTCCACTACTACAATATAGGTGGAATGACAGAGAGCATTGCTGAGCAGTCTCCACTACTACAATATAGGTGGAATGACAGAGAGCATTGCTGAGCAGTCTCCACTACTACAATATAGGTGGAATGACAGAGAGCATTGCTGAGCAGTCTCCACTACTACAATATAGGTGGAATGACAGAGAGCATTGCTGAGCAGTCTCCACTACTACAATATAGGTGGAATGACAGAGAGCATTGCTGAGCAGTCTCCACTACTACAATATAGGTGGAATGACAGAGAGCATTGCTGAGCAGTCTCCACTACTACAATATAGGTGGAATGACAGAGAGCATTGCTGAGCAGTCTCCACTACTACAATATAGGTGGAATGACAGAGAGCATTGCTGAGCAGTCTCCACTACTACAATATAGGTGGAATGACAGAGAGCATTGCTGAGCAGTCTCCACTACTACAATATAGGTGGAATGACAGAGAGCATTGCTGAGCAGTCTCCACTACTACAATATAGGTGGAATGACAGAGAGCATTGCTGAGCAGTCTCCACTACTACAATATAGGTGGAATGACAGAGAGCATTGCTGAGCAGTCTCCACTACTACAATATAGGTGGAATGACAGAGAGCATTGCTGAGCAGTCTCCACTACTACAATATAGGTGGAATGACACAGAGCATTGCTGAGCAGTCTCCACTACTACAATATAGGTGGGATGACACAGAGCATTGCTGAGCAGTCTCCAGCACTACAATATAGGTGGAATGACACAGAGCATTGCTGAGCAGTCTCCAGTACTACAATATAGGTGGAATGACACAGAGCATTGCTGAGCAGTCTCCAGTACTAGACTATAGGTGGGATCACACAGAGCATTCCTGAACAGTCTCCAGTACTACAATATAGGTGGGATCAGACAGAGCATTGCTGAGCAGTTTCCAGTACTACAATATAGGTGGAATGACACAGAGCATTGCTGAGCAGTCTCCAGTACTAGACTATAGGTGGGATCACACAGAGCATTCCTGAACAGTCTCCAGTACTACAATATAGGTGGGATCACACAGAGCATTGCCGAGCAGTGTACACCGGGTTATCTACGGATTTGGGAGTTAGAAGGAGTTTGTGACACTTTCTGCTGCAGCCTCTCAGTGTCACATCTCTATGGAGTAGAGACCGCAGCGTGTGAACAGCGCACATCCAGTTGCGTTTTGCCTTGTACTCACATCATCGAACAGAGTCCCGACATTGGCGGTGACGAGCAGGATCCCGGTGCCCGGGGCGGCCATACTGTTCCAGGTGCAGGGAGGAGAGGGGCCGCTCCAGTGTCTCACATCCCCCGGCCCCTCCGGATGCCGCCTGCTGCGGTGGAACAAGCCATGACGAGCCGCCGCACACACACAACTTCCCCGCTGCTGGACGGTGCCCGGTGCCGGGAGAGGCGGCTCTGAGGCGGCGGCAGCGCGCGCGGCTACGACTCCTCTACAGCAGCCGCGGCGACCGAGCAGCGACAGGGCAGGGGGCGGGGGGAGGGGCCGGTGACGACACCAGACACGCCCCCTGCGCTCTTAAAGCGGCAGCGCTGCAGCCCCGGCGACCGACTACAGGAGAGTGCAGGACGCTCTGCTCTAACCGGGAGACATTCCCCAGCGAGTCATGTGCACAGGGAATGGCCACGTCCTGCAAATACAATTGTACAATACCATTTCTGTATCAATGCCGCACAGTTTTCTAGTTCTCTGATTCTATAACAAGCTTCATTATTTACTTCCTGTGGATACAAATCTGTCCGTAGACATGATATCTCACAGGTGCACAACTCCTTATATCCATGGTCATGTGATGTCTCACAGGTGTACATCTTGTTATATCCCTGGTCATGTGATGACACACAGGTGCACAACTCGTTATATCCTCGTTCATGTGATGTCACACAGGTGCACGGCTCATTATATATCCCTGGTCATGTGATGTCACACAGGTGCACGGCTCGTTATATATCCTTGGTCATGTGATGTCACACAGGTGCACAACTCGTTATATCCTCGTTATATATATCCCTGATCATGTGATGTCACACAGGTGCACGGCTCGTTATATCCTTGGTCATGTGATGACACACAGGTGCACGGCTCGTTATATCCTGGTCATGTGATGTCACACAGGTGCACGGCTCGTTATATCCTGGTCATGTGATGTCACACAGGTGCACGGCTCGTTATATATATCCCTGATCATGTGATGTCACACAGGTGCACGGCTCGTTATATCCCTGGTCATGTGATATCACACAGGTGTACGGTTCGTTATATCCCTGGTCATGTGATATCACACAGGTGCACGGTTCGTTATATCCCTGGTCATGTGATGTCACACAGGTGCACGGCTCGTTATATCCTTGGTCATGTGATGTCACACAGGTGCACGACTCGTTATATCCCTGGTCATGTGATGTCACACAGGTGCACGCTCATTATATATCCCTGGTCATGTGATGTCACATAGGTGCAGGTAAGCGCGAGTCCAGCGACACTTTTTTTTTAAATGCGGCGGTTTTTCGGAATCCGTCGGGTTTTGGTTCGGCCACGCCTCCCGTTTTCCGTCGTGCGCATGCCGGCGCCGATGCGCCACAATCTGATCGCGTGTGCCAAAATCCAGGGGCAATACAGGGAAAATCGGCGCAAAACGGAAAAATTAGCGTAACCCGACGGTAAAACGCGATACAGGCCCTTAGTAAATGACCCCCATTGGCTTCTATGGGCTCATGCACACGGCTGTGAAATGCACCTAGAATATTCTCCCATTATAAGGGAATGATCCAATTTTTTTGTGGCCCCTGTAACATAATGGGGGTCATTTACTAAGGGCCCGATTCGCCCCTTAGTAAATGACCCCCAATGGGTCAGAGTGCAATGCAAGTTCTGCACGTCAAAAGCAGGCACAGAACACGCGCATGTAAAACAGAAGTGTGAAAGGGGCTTTAGGCTGCATCCAGGACCCTGAGGGTCCATTCACACGGTCAGGTTTTCGGATGCGGTTTTTGATGTTCAAACCAAAGTGGAAACAGAGGAGGAGGAGCTGCTCAGTGATATGTTCTCAGCAAAAACTCTGAAAAACTGAACGCATCCTGAGCTTTAGTCTGAACTGAACCTTTATCTGAGCCTCCATCCTGCCTGAGCCGGAACCCTGAACCTCAGCCCGATCTAGAACCCCAAACTTGTATCTGAGCCTGTTCTGTACCCTGATCCTGGGCGTCTGAGGGTCTGTCCCCCTTATACTCTCCTGTCTGCAGATTTCTCTGCCCTCACAGGCTGCTTCCACATGTGCCACTACATGCAATCAACAGATCAGGGGACTGAGACCCCCACGTCCTATAAATATCGGGGGGTGCGATGTATAACCCTGTGATCATCAGAATCTGGGCTCTAGTATTCTCCTTGTTGTACGGAGTAAATGACACAGATCTTAGCATTGGATAAATGGTGCAGAATCCTCTGATAATCACGTGACGTCAGATTGTTTCACCCCCAGGGGAAATATTAATAACAAGGCAAACAGATACATCGGGAGCACAAAGTGACGCTTCAGTACAAAGTCCACATGTAGGACAGTCAGATAGAGACGCATTCAGCCATAAATAGGGCAGGAAAATACAGAATAACCACTAAATAGACGTCAACAATATCAGGAGCTTCAGATGTGACCCAAAAAACATATCACAATACACAGTAACAGGAGCAGAGAGGATCATTCTCTTGTCTGTGAACAAGGGCCATTGACTCATTCGTGAATAAATAATATTTTTATTAATCTGAAAATATTTTTCTATGCAGAAGAGAAAGTTATTTTGTATAAATTATAGGAAATCCACGAAGGAGATTTACTAGATGTTTCAGAATTTGGCCCACATTTCAGCGGATAAATTTGCTTTAGGGCTCTTTAACGGGGTTTTCCCACAAAAGAAAATTCTCCCATCTCAACCCCTTACAATTTTAATCAGTTTTATTGATTGTTCTAGTTCCTATCACTCCCTAGGCTGCTCAGTGCAAAAATCCCAGGGTGTGGGGGCGGGGCTAGTCTAAGCAGACACATTGGGGCAGATTTACTTAACCGGTCCATTCGCCATCCAGCGGCGCGTTCTCTGTGGTGGATTCGGGTCCGGCCGGAATTCACAAAGGCAGTTCCTCCGACGTCCACCAGGTGGCGCTGCTGCGCTGAAGTTCCCCGGAATGCACTGATCTTCACCAAGCCATCGTGGGTGAAGGTAAGTGCGAGTCCCGCAACACTTTTTTTTTTTTAATGCAGCGGTTTTTCCGAATCTGTTGGGTTTTCGTTCGGCCACGCCTCCCCTATTTGGCGTGCATGCCGTCGCCGATGCGCCACAATCCGATCGCGTGCGCCAAAATCCCGGGGCAATTCAGGGAAAGGCGGCGCAAATTGGAAATATTCGGGTAACACGTCGGGAAAACGCGAATCGGGCCCTTAGTAAATGACCCCTATTATGACCCATCTAGTTCTGTGTGGTGACAATGTGGTTACATTATCGGGGTACAGGTGTAAATACACTTTCATCCGGCTTCTGTACTAACACACTGACACATGGAAAGAGAGAGACGAGACAGATGAGAGATGATGAGATTCCTATTACACAGGGGATGACAGACTTTTACACTGTAACACGTTTAGCCCTGCTACATCTCACAGCTATGTGCCTGACTCCCCCTTCCCCCAGATCACTTATCTCCTTGTAGTTTGTACTTTGCAGCCTCTCTCTCTCTCCTCTCCATGTGCTGGCAGGAAGTGAGTCAGTGTGAGCTCCGTGCAGGGGGCGGGGCTACGGGCTCAGATTAGAAAGACACAGAAATCTCAGCAGCCACGGCTGTCACACAGAAATCCAAAATGGTGACCACCCGACCCTAAGTCAGAAGTTACTGGTTTGTGTCTACAGGAAACTGAAATTGCGTCCAGCAGGACAGAGAGACAGGATGGAATTATATCCCTGACATGTTACATTCTTGCTAATAACAGTGAATAGAGAATGTGATATTTTGTAACTTGTCTTCGTGGGAGGAAACCCCCTTTAACATTGGCCTTGTTTTTCCCATCCGTGGTTCAGTGATTTCCATAGATAATAATCTTTATTTATGTAGTGGCATCACATTCCGTATCTTTACAGATTATTGGGAACAAATACAAATAAAATAAGACATAACAGAGTAATCAGGAGTAGAGGACGTGAGCCGACACCTGGGAGCGGAGTCTAAGTAGCCCCAGTCCTCACCAGAGCCTCCGCTGGACTTACTGCAGGGTGGTACCACCAGGGCACTCCACAGCATGAATGTGTCCGTGGTGGTGGCCAAGGCGAGGTGCACAATCTTCGGGCAGACACACTGGAAGGACCGGAAGGAGGTCAGGACCGGCAGCACGGGATCAGAATCAGGGACATAGCGGAAGGTCAGGACACGGAGCACGGGAGCGGAATCGAGGTCAATCACAGAGAATGCACAGGACATAACTAACAAGCTTTATCTAAAGCTCAAAGATCCGGCAGGGAACACAGGAAGGGGCTGGCAATTTATCAGAGCAGGCGGCCGCCAGGGGGTGACACAAGAGCTTACAGTCTATGAGGATGAGGGGATGACACAAGAGCTTACAGTCTATGAGGATGAGGGGATGACACAAGAGCTTACAGTCTATTAGGATGAGGGGGGGACACAAGAGCTTACAGTCTATGAGGATGAGGGGGTGACACAAGAGCTTACAGTCTATGAAGATGAGGGGGGACACAAGAGCTTACAGTCTATGAGGATGAGGGGGTGACACAAGAGCTTACAGTCTAAGAGGATGAGGGAATGACACAAGAGCTTACAGTCTATGAGGATGAGGGGGTGACACAAGAGCTTACAGTCTATGAGGATGAGGGGGGGACACAAGAGCTTACAGTCTATGAGGATGAGGGGGTGACACAAGAGCTTACAGTCTATGAGGATGAGGGGGTGACACAAGAGCTTACAGTCTATGAGGATGAGGGGGTGACACAAGAGCTTACAGTCTAAGAGGATAAGGGGATGACACAAAAGCTTACAGTCTATGAGGATGAGGGGGTGACACAAGAGCTTACAGTCTAAGAGGATGAGGGGATGACACAAGAGCTTACAGTCTATGAGGATGAGGGGGTGACACAAGAGCTTACAGTCTAAGAGGATGAGGGGATGACACAAGAGCTTACAGTCTATGAGGATGAGGGGGTGACACAAGAGCTTACAGTCTATGAGGATGAGGGAGGACACAAGAGCTTACAGTCTATGAGGATGAGGGGGGCGTGGGACAAGAGCTTACAGTCTATGAGGATGAGGGGGTGACACAAGAGCTTACAGTCTATGAGGATGAGGGGGTGACACAAGAGCTTACAGTCTATGAGGATGAGGGGTTGACACAAGAGCTTACAGTCTATGAGGATGAGGAGGTGACACAAGAGCTTACAGTCTATGAGGATGAGGGGTGACACAAGAACTTACAGTCTATGAGGATGAGGGGGTGACACAAGAGCTTACAGTCTATGAGGATGAGGGGATGACACAAGAGCTTACAGTCTATGAAGATGAGGGGGGACACAAGAGCTTACAGTCTATGAGGATGAGGGGGTGACACAAGAGCTTACAGTCTAAGAGGATGAGGGGATGACACAAGAGCTTACAGTCTATGAGGATGAGGGGGTGACACAAGAGCTTACAGTCTATGAGGATGAGGGAGGACACAAGAGCTTACAGTCTATGAGGATGAGGGGGGGGGGGACAAGAGCTTACAGTCTATGAGGATGAGAAGGTGACACAAGAGCTTACAGTCTATGAGGATGAGGGGGTGACACAAGAGCTTACAGTCTATGAGGATGAGGAGGTGACACAAGAGCTTACAGTCTATGAGGATGAGGGGTGACACAAGAACTTACAGTCTATGAGGATGAGGGGGTGACACAAGAGCTTACAGTCTATGAGGATGAGGGGATGACACAAGAGCTTACAGTCTATGAGGATGAGGGGGTGACACAAGAGCTTACAGTCTATGAGGATGAGGGGGTGACACAAGAGCTTACAGTCTATGAAGATGAGGGGGGACACAAGAGCTTACAGTCTATGAGGATGAGGGGGTGACACAAGAGCTTACAGTCTAAGAGGATGAGGGGATGACACAAGAGCTTACAGTCTATGAGGATGAGGGGGTGACACAAGAGCTTACAGTCTATGAGGATGAGGGAGGACACAAGAGCTTACAGTCTATGAGGATGAGGGGGGACACAAGAGCTTACAGTGTATGAGGATGAGGGGGTGACACAAGAGCTTACAGTCTATGAGGATGAGGGGGTGACACAAGAGCTTACAGTCTATGAGGATGAGGGGTTGACACAAGAGCTTACAGTCTATGAGGATGAGGAGGTGACACAAGAGCTTACAGTCTATGAGGATGAGGGGTGACACAAGAGCTTACAGTCTATGAGGATGAGGGGGTGACACAAGAGCTAAAAGTCTATGAGGATGAGGGGGTGACACAAGAGCTTACAGTCTATGAGGATGAGGGAGGGCACAAGAGCTTACAGTCTATGAGGATGAGGGGGGACACAAGAGCTTACAGTCTATGAGGATGAGGGGGTGACACAAGAGCTTACAGTCTATGAGGATGAGGGGGTGACACAAGAGCTTACAGTCTATGAGGATGAGGGGGTGACACAAGAGCTTACAGTCTATGAGGATGAGGAGGTGACACAAGAGCTTACAGTCTATGAGGATGAGGGGTGACACAAGAGCTTACAGTCTATGATGATGAGGGGGTGACACAAGAGCTTACAGTCTATGAGGATGAGGGGGTGACACAAGAGCTTACAGTCTATGAGGATGAGGGGGTGACAAAAGAGCTTACAGTCTGAGGATGAGGGGTGACACAAGAGCTTACAAGTCTATGAGGATGAGTGGTGACACAAGAGCTTACAGTCTATGAGTATGAGGGGGTGACATAAGAGCTTACAGTCTATGAGGATGAGGGGGTGACACAAGAGCTTACAGGCTATGAGGATGAGGGGGGACACAAGAGCTTACAGTCTATGAGGATGACGGGGTGACACAAGAGCTTACAGTCTATGAGGATGAGGGGGTGACACAAGAGCTTACAGTCTATGAAGATGAGGGGGGACACAAGAGCTTACAGTCTATGAGGATGAGGGGGTGACACAAGAGCTTACAGTCTAAGAGGATGAGGGGATGACACAAGAGCTTACAGTCTATGAGGATGAGGGGGTGACACAAGAGCTTACAGTCTATGAGGATGAGGGAGGACACCAGAGCTTACAGTCTATGAGGATGAGGGGGGGGGACAAGAGCTTACAGTCTATGAGGATGAGGGGGTGACACAAGAGCTTACAGTCTATGAGGATGAGGGGGTGACACAAGAGCTTACAGTCTATGAGGATGAGGAGGTGACACAAGAGCTTACAGTCTATGAGGATGAGGGGTGACACAAGAACTTACAGTCTATGAGGATGAGGGGGTGACACAAGAGCTTACAGTCTATGAGGATGAGGGGATGACACAAGAGCTTACAGTCTATGAGGATGAGGGGGTGACACAAGAGCTTACAGTCTATGAGGATGAGGGGGTGACACAAGAGCTTACAGTCTATGAGGATGAGGGGGACACAAGAGCTTACAGTCTATGAAGATGAGGGGGTGACACAAGAGCTTACAGTCTATGAGGATGAGAGGTGACACAAGAGCTTACAGTCTATGAAGATGAGGGGGGACACAAGAGCTTACAGTCTATGAGGATGAGGGGGTGACACAAGAGCTTACAGTCTAAGAGGATGAGGGGATGACACAAGAGCTTACAGTCTATGAGGATGAGGGGGTGACACAAGAGCTTACAGTCTATGAGGATGAGGGAGGACACAAGAGCTTACAGTCTATGAGGATGAGGGGGGACACAAGAGCTTACAGTGTATGAGGATGAGGGGGTGACACAAGAGCTTACAGTCTATGAGGATGAGGGGGTGACACAAGAGCTTACAGTCTATGAGGATGAGGGGTTGACACAAGAGCTTACAGTCTATGAGGATGAGGAGGTGACACAAGAGCTTACAGTCTATGAGGATGAGGGGTGACACAAGAGCTTACAGTCTATGAGGATGAGGGGGTGACACAAGAGCTAAAAGTCTATGAGGATGAGGGGGTGACACAAGAGCTTACATTCTATGAGGATGAGGGGGTGACACAAGAGCTTACAGTGTATGAGGATGAGGGGTGACACAAGAGCTTACAGTCTATGAGGATGAGGGGTGACACAAGAGCTTACAGTCTATGAGGATGAGGGGTGACACAAGAGCTTACAGGCTATGAGTATGAGGGGGTGACATAAGAGCTTACAGTCTATGAGGATGAGGGGGTGACACAAGAGCTTACAGTCTATGAGGATGAGGGAGGGCACAAGAGCTTACAGTCTATGAGGATGAGGGGGGACACAAGAGCTTACAGTCTATGAGGATGAGGGGGTGACACAAGAGCTTACAGTCTATGAGGATGAGGGGGTGACACAAGAGCTTACAGTCTATGAGGATGAGGGGGTGACACAAGAGCTTACAGTCTATGAGGATGAGGAGGTGACACAAGAGCTTACAGTCTATGAGGATGAGGGGTGACACAAGAGCTTACAGTCTATGATGATGAGGGGGTGACACAAGAGCTTACAGTCTATGAGGATGAGGGGTTGACACAAGAGCTTACAGTCTATGAGGATGAGGGGGTGACAAAAGAGCTTACAGTCTGAGGATGAGGGGTGACACAAGAGCTTACAAGTCTATGAGGATGAGTGGTGACACAAGAGCTTACAGTCTATGAGTATGAGGGGGTGACATAAGAGCTTACAGTCTATGAGGATGAGGGGGTGACACAAGAGCTTACAGGCTATGAGGATGAGGGGGGACACAAGAGCTTACAGTCTATGAGGATGACGGTGTGACACAAGAGCTTACAGTCTATGAGGATGAGGGGGTGACACAAGAGCTTACATTCTATGAGGATGAGGGGGTGACACAAGAGCTTACAGTCTATGAGGATGAGGGGCTGACACAAGAGCTTACAGTCTATGAGGATGAGGGGGTGACACAAGAGCTTACAGTCTATGAGGATGAGGGGGTGACACAAGAGCTTACAGTCTGAGGATGAGGGGTGACACAAGAGCTTACAGTCTATGAGGATGAGTGGTGACACAAGAGCTTACAGTCTATGAGTATGAGGGGGTGACATAAGAGCTTACAGTCTATGAGGATGAGGGGGTGACACAAGAGCTTACAGGCTATGAGGATGAGGGGGGACACAAGAGCTTACAGTCTATGAGGATGACGGGGTGACACAAGAGCTTACAGTCTATGAGGATGAGGGGGTGACACAAGAGCTTACATTCTATGAGGATGAGGGGGTGACACAAGAGCTTATAGTCTATGAGGATGAGGGGCTGACACAAGAGCTTACAGTCTATGAGGATGAGGGGGTGACACAAGAGCTTACAGTCTATGAGGATGAGGGGCTGACACAAGCGGAATAACAGCTTTTATAAGGGTCCAGCCATTTTATAAGGGATTGGAATAAAAATAATTTAATAAATAAAAAATGCTGCTGCTTGAACCCGCCATCAGCTGCATCTTATATACCAAGTCCAAGGTTAATGGGAAGGCCTGGAGCTTGGTACCTGGTGTTTACCGGATAATAGATGGGAGGAGGACACAAGATGGGTTAGTAAAAAGACCATTGAAGTCAGCATGTGTGTCACTACATTTACTTACCCGTCCCTGGAGGTCACAGAAAGTGCATTGTCCGTGTATAATGTGCTGTGCGGGGAGTCACTAAGATCCTGCACCCAATATCCTGCATGTGTCGCTTCCCCGCTCAGGTCCCCGGAGTTCACCTTCTTCTTCCTGGTGCATGTAAGTGCATTGTCCGTGTATAATGCGCTGTGCGGGAAGTCACTAAGATCGTGCGCCCGATATCCTGCATGTGTCGCTTCCCCGCTCAGGTCCCCGGAGTTCACCTTCCTTTTCCCGGTGCATGTAAGTGCATTGTCCGTGTATAATGCGCTGTGCGGGGAGTCACTAAGATCCTGCACCCAATATCCTGCATGTGTCGCTTCCCCGCTCAGGTCCCCGGAGTTCACCTTCTTCTTCCTGGTGCATGTAAGTGCATTGTCCGTGTATAATGCGCTGTGCGGGGAGTCCCTAAGATCCTGCGTCCAATATCCTGCATGTGTTGCTTCCCCGCTCAGGTCCCCGGAGTTCACCTTCTTCTTCCTGGTGCATGTAAGTGCATTGTCCGTGTATAATGCGCTGTGCGGGGAGTCACTAAGATCCTGCGTCCGATATCCTGCATGTGTCGCTTCCCCGCTCAGGTCCCCAGAGTTCACCTTCTTCTTCCTGGTGCATGTAAGTGCATTGTCCGTGTATAATGTGCTGTGCGGGGAGTCACTAAGATCGTGCGCCCGACATCCTGCATGTGTCTCTTCCCGCTCAGGTCCCCAGAGTTCACCTTCTTCCCGGTGCATGTAAGTGCATTGTCCGTGTATAATGCGCTGTGCGGGGAGTCACTAAGATCGTGCTCCCGATATCCTACATGTGATGCTTCCCCACTCAGGTCCCTGGAGTTCACCTTCTTCTTCCTGGTGCATGTAAGTGCATTGTCCGTGTATAATGCGCTGTGCGGGGAGTCACTAAGATCGTGCCCCCGATATCCTGCATGTGTCGCTTCCCCGTTCACCTTCTTCTTACTGGTAATCCCTTAACAATCCCATTAAATACCTGTCACAGCCGCACAAAACGTCGAAAAGTCAGACGAAAGTGCGTCCATGGACCCTCAGTAAATAAGCCCCTACGTGTGACCACAATGCACTGGCCTCAGACATGGAGGAGGTTGTCAGGGGAGATTTCACATACAAGGGGAATTCTAGAAAGGACATTTCATTCCCCACCTGAGGGGCTCGGGGATAAATTCTTGTTTCCTTTAAACACAGAAGATTGAAATGTCGTCGCAGCCGCTTCTTGTGGAGAATGTGGTCCTTCTGGTGTCACCACAATATTGTTATCACAAACCTTATCTCAACCTAGAAAAACTTCATACCTACCTAAAAAACATTCACAATAGAGATGAGCGAACATGCTCGTCCGAGCTTGATGCTCGGTCGAGCATTAGGGTATTCGAAACTGCTCGTTACTCGGACGAATACTTCGCCCGCTCGAGAAAATGGCAGCTCCCGCCGTTTTGCTTTTTGGCGGCCAGAAACAGAGCCAATCACAAGCCAGGAGACTCTGCACTCCACCCAGCATGACGTGGTACCCTTACACGTCGATAGCAGTGGTTGGCTGGCCAGATCAGGTGACCCTGGGATAGACTAGCCGCTGCCCGCGCTGCTCGGAACATTCTGTCTCTGGATGCCGCTAGGGAGAGAGCTGCTGCTGGTCAGGGAAAGCGTTAGGGTGTTCTATTAGCTTACTGTTAGGCAGGAGTGATTCTCAAAGAACCCAACAGCCCTTCTTAGGGCTACAATAACGTTCTACTTTTTTTATTTTAATTTGCATCTTTTACCATTTTGTGAGGAATTAGCAGGGGGACTTGCTACCGTTGTGTTTAGCTCTTAGTGGCGCACATATCCATAGCAAAGACCGAAGTGGGAAAATTCAGTAGGGGTTGGATTTCTATTAGGCAATAACTCAGTGTCATCTCATCTGGCATAGTAGTGTGCTTCCTTTGATACTTGGCTAGAAAATAGCCATAGGAGAATACAAACAGCTTCTTGAAGCCTACAGTAGCGTTCTATATATTTGATTTCTGGTTGATCTGCTGGTGGCTGTAGTTTCTGCAGTGCATGTACTTGCCAATTCTGAGCAATTTGTAGTGAGACTTGCGACCGCTGTGTTCTGCGCTTAGTGGCGCACATATCCATAGCAAAGGCCGAAGTGGCAAAATTCAGTAGGGGTTGGATTTCTATTAGGCAATAACTCAGTGTCATCTCATCTGGCATAGTAGTGTGCTTCCTTTGATACTTGGCTAGAAAATAGCCATAGGAGAATACAAACAGCTTCTTGAAGCCTACAGTAGCGTTCTATATATTTGATTTCTGGTTGATCTGCTGGTGGCTGTAGTTTCTGCAGTGCATGTACTTGCCAATTCTGAGCAATTTGTAGTGAGACTTGCGACCGCTGTGTTCTGCGCTTAGTGGCGCACATATCCATAGCAAAGGCCGAAGTGGCAAAATTCAGTAGGGGTTGGATTTCTATTAGGCAATAACTCAGTGTCATCTCATCTGGCATAGTAGTGTGCTTCCTTTGATACTTGGCTAGAAAATAGCCATAGGAGAATACAAACAGCTTCTTGAAGCCTACAGTAGCGTTCTATATATTTGATTTCTGGTTGATCTGCTGGTGGCTGTAGTTTCTGCAGTGCATGTACTTGCCAATTCTGAGCAATTTGTAGTGAGACTTGCGACCGCTGTGTTCTGCGCTTAGTGGCGCACATATCCATAGCAAAGGCCGAAGTGGGAAAATTCAGTAGGGGTTGGATTTCTATTAGGCAATAACTCAGTGTCATCTCATCTGGCATAGTAGTGTGCTTCCTTTGATACTTGGCTAGAAAATAGCCATAGCAATAGGATAGGATTGTTTGGTTTTAAAAACTCAAAAAAAAACAAAAAACACAAAAAAAAAAACACAAAAAAACACAAAAAAAAACAAAAAGAAGTAAAAAAAAAAAAAAAGTTATAACTCTCATTTTAAAAATGTTTAACCCGAGGGCTAGGGGTAGAGGACGAGGGCGGGGACGTGGGCGTCCAACTACTGCAGGGGTCAGAGGCCGTGGTCCTGGGCGGGGTGAGACACCACCTGCTGATGAGGGAGCAGGGGAACGCCGCAGAGCTACACTCCCTAGGTTCATGTCTGAAGTTACTGGGACTCGTGGTAGAGCACTGTTGAGGCCAGAACAGTGCGAACAGGTGATGTCGTGGATTGCTGACAATGCTTCGAGCAATTTGTCCACCAGTCAGTCTTCCACGCAGTCCACCCATGTCACCGAAATCCCCACTCCTCCAGCTCCTGCACCTCAGCCTCCTCCCCCCCAGTCTGCCCCCTCCCAGGAAAATTTGGCATTTGAACCGGCATACTCTGAGGAACTGTTTTCTGGACCCTTCCCACAGTCACAAACCACTTGTCCGGTTGCTGCTGAGCAATTTTCCGATGCCCAGGTTTTCCACCAGTCACAGTCTGTGGGTGATGATGACCTTCTTGACGTAGTGGAAGTGTGTAAAGAGGTGTCCGACGATGAGGAGACACGGTTGTCAGACAGTGGGGAAGTTGTTGTCAGGGCAGGAAGTCCGAGGGGGGAGCAGACTGAGGGATCGGAGGATGATGAGGTGACAGACCCAAGCTGGGTTGAGAGGCCGGGTGAACACAGTGCTTCTGAGACGGAGGAGAGTCCTCGACCTGAACAGGTTGGAAGAGGCAGTGGTGGGGCCAGACGGAGAGGCAGGGCCAGAGCTGGTGCATCAGCGCCACTGTCAACTAGTGAAGCTCCCGTGGTGAGGGCTCTTGCGGCGAGGGCTAGATCTTCAGAAGTGTGGAGGTTCTTTAAGGAAACACCGGATGACCAACGGACTGTGGTGTGCAACATTTGCCAAACCAGGCTCAGCAGGGGTTCCACCACTACTAGCTTAACTACCACCAGTATGCGCAGGCATATGAATGCTAAACACCCCACTCAGTGGCAACAAGCCCGTTCACCTCCGGCCGTGCACACCACTGCTCCTTCCCCTGTGTCAGCTGCTAGTCAGCCCCCTGCCCAGGACCCTGGCACAAAAACCCCATCGTCGCCTCCACGATCCTCCACAGCATCCACCAGCGTTCAGCTCTCCATACCCCAGACGCTGGAGCGGAAACGCAAATATAGTGCAACCCACCCGCACGCCCAAGCCCTTAATGTGCACATCTCCAGATTGCTTAGCCTGGAGATGCTGCCCTATAGGCTAGTAGAGACCGAGGCCTTTCGCAACCTCATGGCGGCGGCCGCCCCTCGGTATTCGGTCCCCAGCCGCCACTACTTTTCCCGATGTGCCGTCCCAGCCCTGCACCAGCACGTGTCAGACAACATCATCCGTGCCCTGACCAACGCCGTTTCTGACAAGGTCCACCTGACCACGGACACGTGGACGAGTGCTGCCGGGCAGGGCCACTATATATCGCTGACGGCACATTGGGTTAACTTGGTGGAGGCTGGGACCGAGTCTGACCCTGGGGCTGCTCATATACTGCCGACGCCGAGGATTGCGGGGCCTACCTCGGTCCAGGTGTTTCAGGCCTACTATGCCTCCTCCTCCTCCCACCCCTCCTCCACCTCCTCCTCCGAACTACCATCCGTGGGCACGGCGCCATCAGTCGGTAGCTCTAGGCACAGCAGCAGTGCCGTCGCTAAGCGACAGCAGGCGGTGCTCAAACTGCTGAGCCTAGGCGACAAAAGGCACACCGCCCAAGAGCTATTACAGGGCATCACGGCGCAGACTGATCTGTGGCTGGCACCGCTGAACCTCAAGCCGGGAATGGTTGTGTGTGACAACGGCCGTAACCTGGTGGCGGCTCTGCAACTCGGCAGACTGACACATGTGCCATGCCTGGCCCATGTGTTAAATCTGATAGTGCAGCGTTTCCTCAAGACATACCCCAATCTGTCTGATTTGCTCACGAAGGTGCGCCGCATCTGTGCGCATTTCAGGAAGTCCAGCCCAGATGCTGCCACTCTCAGGGCAGCGCAGCGCCGCCTCCAACTGCCCGCTCACCGACTGTTGTGCGACGTGCCCACGAGGTGGAATTCAACACTGACCATGTTATCCAGAGTTTACCAGCAGCGCAGAGCGATTGTAGACTGCCAGATGTCAACTTCCACCAGAACTGGTAGTCAGGTCAGTCAGCTTCCTCAAGTCTACAATGAGGAGTGGACGTGGATGTCTGATATCTGTCAGGTGCTGAGTAACTTTGAGGAGTCAACACAGATGGTCAGTGGCGATGCCGCCATCATCAGCCTCACCATCCCGCTGCTTGGCCTGTTGAAAAACTCTCTGGTCAGCATGACCTCGCGCTCGTCACAAGAGACGGGGGAAGAATATTCCCTTGTTGATAGCCAAAGCACCCTGAGGTCTGTTTCTCAGCGCATATCGGAGGAGGTGGAGGTGGAGGAGGATGAGGAGGAAGAGGAGGAGAATGTTGGCGAGACACAAGAGGGGACCATTGTTGAGTCCTTCACTGTTCAGCGTGTATGGGCAGAAGAAGAGGAGTTGGAGGAGTTGGAGGAGGAGGAAATGGACAGTCAGGCCAGTGAGGGGAGTGAATTCTTACGCGTTGGTACTCTGGCGCATATGGCAGATTTCATGCTAGGCTGCCTATCCCGTGACCCTCGCGTTCAAAGAATTTATTCCAGCACCGATTACTGGGTGTTCACTCTCCTGGACCCACGGTACAAGCAAAATCTTCCCACTCTCATCCCTGGAGAGGAAAGGAGTGTGAGAATGCATGAATACCAGCAGGCCCTGGTGCACAAGCTGAAACAGTATTTCCCTTCTGACAGCGCTAGCGGCAGAGTGCGTAGTTCTGCGGGACAAGTAGCGAGGGAGAGTAGGCGAGCAGGCAGCTTGTCCAGCACTGGCAAGGGTACGCTTTACAAGGCTTTTGCCAGCTTTATGTCACCCCAGCAAGACACTGTCACCTGTCCCCAGTCTCGGCAGAGTAGGGCTGATCTTTACAGAAAGATGGTGAGGGAGTACGTAGCTGACCATACCATCGTCCTAAATGATCACACAGCTCCCTACAACTACTGGGTTTCAAAGCTGGACATGTGGCACGAACTGGCGCTGTACGCCTTGGAGGTTCTTGCCTGCCCTGCCGCTAGCGTCTTGTCCGAGCGGGTTTTCAGTGCAGCTGGTGGCATCATCACCGATAAGCGTACACGCCTGTCGACTGACAGCGCTGACAGGCTGACGCTTATTAAAATGAATAAAGGCTGGATTTCTCAGAATTTCCAATCTCCACCAGGTGAAGGAAGCTCAACCTGAATAATTGATCCACTCCTCCTCCTCCTCCTCATTTTCCTCCTTCTCCTCCTCTTTGTACAGTAAAGCAGAGGAAAATGGCTATTTTTTGACAGGGCCCACTGGCTCTTGCTATAGTACTTCATGCATTTAATTTTTCTGGAGGGCCACCTACCCGGTCCTCTGTTTGAAACAATTTTTGTGAGTGCCACATACAGGCACTCAATCTATTCCATTTTTCTGGAGGGCCACCTACCCGGTCCTCTGTTTTAAAAAATTTTTGGGACTGCCACATACAGGCACTCAATCTATTCCATTTTACTGGAGGGCCACCTACCTGCTCCTCTGGTTTGAAACATTTTTGGGACTGCCACATACAGGCACTCAATCTATTCCATTTTACTGCAGGGCCACCTACCTGCTCCTCTGGTTTGAACAATTTTTGGGACTGCCACATACAGGCACTCAATCTATTCCATTTTACTGGAGGGCCACCTACCTGCTCCTCTGGTTTGAAACATTTTTGGGACTGCCACATACAGGCACTCAATCTATTCCATTTTACTGCAGGGCCACCTACCTGCTCCTCTGGTTTGAACAATTTTTGGGACTGCCACATACAGGCACTCAATCTATTCCATTTTACTGGAGGGCCACCTACCTGCTCCTCTGGTTTGAAACATTTTTGGGACTGCCACATACAGGCACTCAATCTATTCCATTTTACTGCAGGGCCACCTACCTGCTCCTCTGGTTTGAACAATTTTTGGGACTGCCACATACAGGCACTCAATCTATTCCATTTTACTGGAGGGCCACCTACCTGCTCCTCTGGTTTGAAACATTTTTGGGACTGCCACATACAGGCACTCAATCTATTCCATTTTACTGCAGGGCCACCTACCTGCTCCTCTGGTTTGAACAATTTTTGGGACTGCCACATACAGGCACTCAATCTATTCCATTTTACTGCAGGGCCACCTACCTGCTCCTCTGGTTTGAACAATTTTTGGGACTGCCACATACAGGCACTCAATCTATTCCATTTTACTGGAGGGCCACCTACCTGCTCCTCTGGTTTGAAGAATTTTTGGGACTGCCACATACAGGCACTCAATCTATTCCATTTTACTGGAGGGCCACCTACCTGCTCCTCTGGTTTGAAACATTTTTGGGACTGCCACATACAGGCACTCAATCTATCCCATTTTACTGGAGGGCCACCTACCTGCTCCTCTGGTTTGAAAAATGTTTGGGACTGCCACATACAGGCACTATCCAAATTAAATTGTCTCCATAGCAGCCTCCACACGTTGTCTCCATTGCTACCTCCAAAAGTCGTCCATATAGCTGCCTCCATACATCGTCCCTTTATCAAACGAGGTGTGTCAGGCAGAAATTTGGGTTGTTTTCATGGATTCCACATCAAAGTTGTTAACTTTGTCGCCACCCTGCTGTGTTATCCACAAAATATACTGGCAAACTTTTACCATTTAGGGATATTATTTCAGCGCTTCTTGCGCATCTGTTTACATTCCCCTCACCCGGCATATCCTAAACTTATAAGAACGCTACTACACTTGATCTTATACAAAAGGTTCTTAGAAGTGCTGTTTGGGGAGTAGCCTAGAGACAGGGGCTTGGATTGGCGAAAGCTCGCCTGGCAGCGGAACGCCAGCTCCATGCGCATCATGCGCTTCTTGCGCATCTGTTTACATTCCCCTCACCCGCCATATCCCAAACTTATAAGAACGCTACTACACTTAACTTGGTGCAGGCTGGGACCGAGTCTGACCCTGGGGCTGGTCATATACTGCCGACGCAGAGAATTGCGGGGCCTACCTCGGTCCAGGTCTCAAAGGCCTACTATACCTCCTCCCACCCCTCCTCCACCTCCTCCTCCTCCGAATTACCATCCGTGGGCATGGCGCCATCAGTCGGTAGCTCTAGGCACAGCAGCAGTGCCGTCGCTAAGCGACAGCAGGCGGTGCTGAAACTGCTGAGCCTAGGCGATAAAAGGCACACCGCCCAAGAGCTATTACAGGGCATTCCACATCAAAGTTGTTAACTTTGTCGCCACCCTGCTGTGTAATCCACAAAATATACTTGCAAACTTTTACCATTTAGGGATATTATTTCAGCGCTTCTTGCGCATCTGTTTACATTCCCCTCACCCGCCATATCCTAAACTTATAAGAACGCTACTACACTTGATCTTATACAAAAGGTTCTTAGAAGTGCTGTTTGGGGAGTAGCCTATAGACAGGGGCTTGGATTGGCGAAAGCTCGCCTGGCAGCGGAGCGCCAGCTCCATGCCAAGATCCAACTAACATAGTTTTAACTGCAGCACCTTTAATCTACTACTAGTTCACTGCCTCCATACATGGTCCCCTTATCAAACGAGCTGTGTCAGGCAGAATTTTGGGTTGTTTTCATGGCTTCCATGTTAACTTTGTCGCCACCCTGCTGTGTAATCCACAAAATATACTGGCAAACTTTTATCATGTACCGATATTATTTGAGCGCTTCTTGCTCACCTCCTTTGGTTCCTCTCTGCCACCCATTGGTTTGAAGCCTGAGTCCATTTAGGGTATGTCGCCATGACACTCTCTAGCCTGCTGCCGCTGCCTCTGCATGCCGTCCCCTATAGTGTCAGGGTCAATTATTGGATGTTTTAGATGCTATCTAGCTTCATTCTGTCACTCTGTCATGGCCATGCTGTTGCCCATAATTTTGGCATATTGGTGCGATTATGCAGCCTCAGAGGCATCCATGCATGCTGCCCCTGCTGTTTCCTGTCCATTTCCGTGGTGTTTCCATCCTTTTCTGAGGTTCCCAGGTGTTTGGCCAAGCTTCCCTGTGCAGAGCCTTGGTCCCCTTGAAAAATGCTCGAGTCTCCCATTGACTTCAATGGGGTTCGTTATTCGAGACGAGCACTCGAGCATCGGGAAAAGTTTGTCTCGAATAACGAGTACCCGAGCATTTTAGTGTTCGCTCATCTCTAATTCACAACTATGTCACTAATGGCCACAGCTCATTAACATTCACTTCAATATGAAGATCCAAACCCAAACCATAGAGCAGTGATGGCTAACCTATGGCACTGGTGCCAGAGGTGGCACTCAGAGCCCTTTCTGTGGGCACTCAGGCCATCACCAGAGATGACTCCAGGTATATTCCTGCAGTCCCAGACAGCCCAGGACTTGCTGTGCACAGAGATATTTTAAAGTGACAGCGTTACCTGGGACTATGTTCTGCTGTATTGGTGCCTCAGGGTGCTGGTATCAATAAAAACTGTGACAGAGAAGGAAGTATAAATCACAAATTACATTTCTGTGTTGGCACTTTGCCATAAATAAGCGGGTCTTTGTTGTAGTTTGGGCACTCAGTCTCTAAAAGGTTTGCCATCACTGCCATAGAGCATCTCCGGGACCCCCATCCGGTCCGCTGTCAGATATTACAGAAGGGGCTGAGGAGGTCTTTCAGTTACACGGGAGCAGATGTTTCGGTACTTTGTGGTGACTGTGGGTTTACAGATGTCCTAAAGTTTTCATTCCACTTATTTCATTGCCTTATAGACCCCAGAATAGCAGCCGTTGGACAGACAACATTTACTTGCTTGTTTGTCAAGGAGCAGAGAGGGAAACAAGTATTTTACCAACATCGATTATTACATAGAAGGTGCTGATGTTTCATACAAGGACCCCGTGACCATGACAATGCAGGCAGCATGTTATAGAGCAGGAGGAGCTGAGCAGATTGTACATAGTGTCCTATCTGCAGGCAGCATGTTATAGAGCAGGAGGAGCTGAGCAGATTGTACATAGTGTCCTATCTGCAGGCAGCATGTTATAGAGCAGGAGGAGCTGAGCAGATTGTACATAGTGTCCTATCTGCAGGGAGCATGTTATAGAGCAGGAGGAGCTGAGCAGATTGTACATGTGTCCTATCTGCAGGCAGCATGTTATAGAGCAGGAGGAGCTGAGCAGATTGTACATAGTGTCTGATCTGCAGGCAGCATGTTACAGAGCAGGAGGAGCTTAGAAGATTTTACATAGTGTCCTATCTGCAGGCAGCATGTTATAGAGCAGGAGGAGCTGGGCAGATTGTACATAGTGTCCTATCTGCAGGCAGCATGTTATAGAGCAGGAGGAGCTGAGCAGATTGTACATAGTGTCCTATCTGCAGGCAGCATGTTATAGAGCAGGAGGAGCTGAGCAGATTGTACATAGTGTCCTATCTGCAGGGAGCATGTTATAGAGCAGGAGGAGCTGAGTAGATTGTACATAGTGTCTGATCTGCAGGCAGCATGTTACAGAGCAGGAGGAGCTTAGAAGATTTTACATAGTGTCCTATCTGCAGGCAGCATGTTATAGAGCAGGAGGAGCTGGGCAGATTGTACATAGTGTTCTATCTGCAGGCAGCATGTTATAGAGCAGGAGGAGCTGAGCAGATTGTACATGGTGTCCTATCTGCAGGCAGCATGTTATAGAGCAGG
This sequence comes from Engystomops pustulosus, assembly GCF_040894005.1. Classification (NCBI taxonomy): domain Eukaryota; kingdom Metazoa; phylum Chordata; class Amphibia; order Anura; family Leptodactylidae; genus Engystomops; species Engystomops pustulosus. The sequence goes on from NC_092421.1 coordinate 79,594,426, forward strand.
AGGAGCTGAGCAGATTGTACAAAGTGTCCTATCTGCAGGCAGCATGTTATAGACCAGCAGGAGCTGAGCAGCTTGTACACAGTGTCCTATCTACAGGCAGCAAGTTATAGAGCAGGAGGAGCTGAGCAGCTTGTACACAGTGTCCTATCTGCAGGCAGTATGTTATAGAGCAGGAGGAGCTGAGCAGATTGTACATAGTGTCCTATCTGCCGGCAGCATGTTATAGAGCAGGAGAAGCTAATCAGATTGTACATAGTGTTCTATCTGCAGGCAGCATGTTATAGAGCAGGAGGAGCTGAGCGGATTGTACATAGTGTCCTATGTGCAGGCAGCATGTTATAGAGCAGGAGGAGCTGAGCCGATTGTACATAGTGTCCTATCTGCAGGCAGCATGTTATAGAGCAGGAGGAGCTGAGCAGATTGCGTTGTCCGATGAGGATTCAGGTCCAGCGCGATTCACTAACATTGTGAGCCCGATATCCAGCAGGTGTGGCTGCTGCGCCGAGGTCCGTCAGAGTTCACCTGCTTCTTCCCGGTGCATGCGAGTGCTGTCCTTGCAACACAAATCCTTTTTTAAATTCCGCAGTTTGTCCGAATCCCTTGGGACACGCCCCCCATTTCTGTCGCGTGCCAGCCGGCACCAGTGCACCAAAGTCCGATTGCTTGCGCCAAAATCCTGGTGCAATTCGACGCAAAATGGAAATATTCGGGAAACCCGACGAAAGTGCGGCATTTGGACCCTTAGTAAATGAGAACCAATGTTATATCTGCAGGCAGCTAGTTATAGAGCAGGAGGAACAATATTGCACCCTGCTGCTCTATGACATGCTGCCTGCAGATCATATTGCATTGTACATACAATAGCTTCCCCTTAATATGGTTTTCACATGTTCTCTATCTCTAAAAACTGTCAGCGCTTAATTATTGGTGATCTAATCTCTGGAATCTGCTGGATCCTGGAAATGAAGATGTTTGTGCTGATCAAGTGCTGTGATTCCCACCAGGAAACTGCAGGACGGGGCTATTTTAGGGTTGCTCTCGGTGCAGTTCCGTCCTCAGATGGAGCTGGGGCACAACCATGGCGCTAGAACTAAGCCATCAATATATTAGGAATATCTCCTTTTAAACCTGAAATTTTAACACGTTTCAAAAAAAAAAAAAAAATTGTTATATGGATAAAACCCTCTATTATTCTTTATCAATTTAAAGCTAATCCTCACCTCCCGGGTGTCTTTTAGAAAACTTTATTGTAGCTATATGCTCATTTTTTTATGTGGCTACTGGGGCGTGGAGTAGGCGGACATGAGGCTACTAGTCACGGCTACTCCACGCCCCAGTAGCCACGTCACTCCGTCTACCAGATAATCTTCGGCGCACAGCTCCTTGTAGCTGCGCGCCCTCGTCCGGGTCCCCTGCGTTCTGCGTCTGCGCAGAACGCAGGCCTTCGGCTGTGCGGCTCCGGGGCCAGAACTACTGCGCATGCGCAGTAGACGGGGGACTCGGACGAGGGCGCGCAGCTAACAGGAGCTGCGCGCCGAAGATTATCTGGTAGGCGGAGTAACGCGGCTACTGGGGCGTGGAGTAGCCGCGACTAGTAGCCTCATGTCCGGCTACTCCACGCCCCAGTAGCCACATAAAAAAATTAGCATACAGCTACAATAAAGTTTTCTATAAGACAACCGGGACGTGAGGATTAGCCCAAAAAAGGGCTATCCTCACGTCCCATCCATCCACCTACCACCCCTTCTACCTTTATAGGTAGAATCGGGGTGGTAGGTCCCCTTTAACATGCGACACATCCCAAAGGAAGAACCAATACAGACAGAAGAAAGATGGGATGTGTCTACTGAAGGATAATGTCCTCCAGCACCGCACTAGAAATATATACAACTTTATTGAATATAAATGGCACAAACAGTTAGAAACATTTGCAAACACCATATTGGGGCAGATTTATCAAGCAGTCTGAAAGTCAGAATATTTCCAATTGCCCATGGCAACCAATCACAGCTCCCCTTTAAAATATTCATGAGCACTGGTGAAATGAAAGCTTAGCTGTGATTGGTTGCCATGGGCAACTGGAAATATTCTGACTTTTAGACTGCTTGATAAATCTGCCCCATTGTGTGTGTACAACAATGCATGAAAACTGTCAGATATGTGCGTGCGCTGCCTTAGCCTCTGGTGTGAATGTGACCTGACTTGGTGGATACAGTGTAGGATGAATACAATAGCCGCTGGATCTGCATGGACGCTGATATCACGGTCCAGTCTCTATAGGTGAAATTATGGTAAAGTACAATATAAATGTCACCTTTGTATTACAGAACAAGCTACAAGTAATCATATAGTATCCAGGGGTAAAGAAAACTGATATCACCAAGTGCCGATGAGGGAGGAGCCTGACGCCCCGCGTGGTGCGTTTTTCAATGTTTTTAACTGTTTGTGCTATTTATATTCAATAAAGTTGTATATTTTTCTAGTGCGGTGCTGGAGGACATTATCCTTCAGTGCACACATCCCATCTTTCTCCTGTCTGTATTGGTGATTTATAATTGGGATTCTTTCTGTATTCCTCATGTTCAGGAGACGTTGGACTCAGTGATTGACTGTTTGGCCTTTAAGAACAATGAGCAGAAGTGCATCAGGCGACGCGTCCTGCCATCACCCGTCCTCAGCTCGGCACCAGTACAATCCAGTAATTGGCTGGGGTCACACTCATGGGGCGCTCATGTCACTTCACTGTATAATTTGTTTAATAAGATATTTTCGTGGCATTTATTTCCTTCTTTAGGCGCCTTCAGAAGGAGAAGTGACGAGGATTGAGCTCCTCCTCGTTCTGTAGCACTCGCCGGACCGCACTGGGCCTACTGATACCATGAACCCCCACCACATCCTGCAGCAGGAGAAGGGAAGGGTCTATCATTATCAAGCTACCAGAGTGGTAAGAGCTGGAGTGATACTGGAGTGCTGGAGTGATATTGGAGTGCTGGAGTAAAGAGTTCTGGAGTGATACTAGAGTGCTGGAGTAATACTGGAGTGCTGGAGTGATACTAGAGTGCTGGAGTGATACTAGAGTGCTGGAGTGATACTGAAGTGCTAGAGTAGAGAGTGCTGGAGTGATACTAGAGACCTGGAGTGATACTGGAGTGCTGGAGTGATACTGGAGTGCTCAAGTGATACTGAAGTGCTGGAGTGATACTGGAGTGCTGGAGTAGAGAGTGCTGGAGTGATACTGGAGTGCTCAAGTGATACTGGAGTGCTGGAGTAGAGAGTGCTGGAGTGATACTAGAGTGCTGGAGTGATACTGGAGTGCTGGAGTGATACTGGAGTGCTGGAGTAGAGAGTTTTGGAGTGATACTGGAGTGCTGGAGTAGAGAGTGCTGGAGTGATACTGGAGTGCTGGAGTGATACTGGAGTGCTCAAGTGATACTGGAGTGCTGGAGTAAAGAGTGCTGGAGTGATACTAGAGTGCTGGATTGATACTGGAGTGCTGGAGTGATACTGGAGTGCTGGAGTGATACTGGAGTAGAGAGTGCTGGAGTGATACTGGAGTGCTGGAGTGATACTGGAGTACTGGAGTAAAGAGTGCTGGAGTGCTGCTGGAGTGATATTGGAGTGCTGGAGTAGAGAGTGCTGAAGGGCTACTGGAGTGCTGGAGTGATATTGGAGTACTGGAGTAGAGAGTGCTGGAGGGCTACTGGAGTGCTGGAGTGATACTGGAGTGCTGGAGTAGAGAGTGCTGGAGTAGAGAGTGTTGGAGTGATACTGGAGTGCTGGAGTAGAGAGTGCTGGAGTGATACTAGAGTGCTGGAGTGATACTGGAGTGCTGGAGTGATACTGGAGTGCTGGAGTAGAGAGTGCTGGAGTGATACTGGAGTGCTGGAGTGCTGGAGTGCTCAAGTGATACTGGAGTGCTGGAGTAAAGAGTGCTGGAGTGATACTAGAGTGCTGGATTGATACTGGAGTGCTGGAGTGATACTGGAGTGCTGGAGTGATACTGGAGTAGAGAGTGCTGGAGTGCTCAAGTGATACTGGAGTGCTGGAGTAAAGAGTGCTGGAGTGATACTAGAGTGCTGGATTGATACTGGAGTGCTGGAGTGATACTGGAGTGCTGGAGTGATACTGGAGTAGAGAGTGCTGGAGTGATACTGGAGTGCTGGAGTGATACTGGAGTACTGGAGTAAAGAGTGCTGGAGTGCTACTGGAGTGCTGGAGTGATATTGGAGTACTGGAGTAGAGAGTGCTGGAGGGCTACTGGAGTGCTGGAGTGATACTGGAGTGCTGGAGTAGAGAGTGCTGGAGTAGAGAGTGTTGGAGTGATACTGGAGTGCTGGAGTAGAGAGTGCTGGAGTGATACTAGAGTGCTGGAGTGATACTGGAGTGCTGGAGTGATACTGGAGTGCTGGAGTAGAGAGTGCTGGAGTGATACTGGAGTGCTGGAGTGCTGGAGTGCTCAAGTGATACTGGAGTGCTGGAGTAAAGAGTGCTGGAGTGATACTAGAGTGCTGGATTGATACTGGAGTGCTGGAGTGATACTGGAGTGCTGGAGTGATACTGGAGTAGAGAGTGCTGGAGTGATACTGGAGTGCTGGAGTGATACTGGAGTACTGGAGTAAAGAGTGCTGGAGTGCTACTGGAGTGCTGGAGTGATATTGGAGTGCTGGAGTAGAGAGTGCTGAAGGGCTACTGGAGTGCTGGAGTGATATTGGAGTGCTGGAGTAGAGAGTGCTGGAGGGCTACTGGAGTGCTGGAGTGATACTGGAGTGCTGGAGTAGAGAGTGCTGGAGTAGAGAGTGTTGGAGTGATACTGGAGTGCTGGAGTAGAGAGTGCTGGAGTGATACTAGAGTGCTTGAGTGATATTGGAGTGCTGGAGTAGAGAGTGCTCGAGTGATATTGGAGTGCTGGAGTAGAGAGTGCTGGAGTGCTACTGGAGTGCTGGAATAGAGAGTGCTGGAATGATACTGGAGTGCTGGAGTAGAGAGTGCTGGAGTAGAGAGTGCTGGAGTAGAGAGTGCTGGAGTGATATTGGAGTGCTGGAGTAGAGAGTGCTGAAGTGCTACTGGAGTGCTGTAGTGATACTGGAGTGCTGGAGCAGAGAGTGCTAGAGTAGAGAGTGCTGGAGTGATACTGGAGTGCTGGAGTAGAGAGTGCTGGAGTGATACTGGAGTGCTGGAGTAGAGAGTGCTGGAGTGATACTGGAGTGCTCGAGTGATATTGGAGTGCTGGAGTAGAGAGTGCTACTGAAGTGCTGGAGTAGAGAGTGCTACTGGAGTGCTGGAGTGATATTGGAGTGCTGGAGTAGAGAGTGCTGGAGTGATACTGGAGTGCTGGAGTAGAGAGTGCTGGAGTGATACTGGAGTGCTGGAGTAGAGAGTGCTGGAGTAGAGAGTGCTGGAGTGATACTGGAGTGCTACTGGAGTGCTGGAGTGCTACTGGAGTGCTGGAGTGATACTGGAGTGCTGGAGTAGAGAGTGCTGGAGTGATACTGGAGTGCTGGAGTAGAGAGTGCTGGAGTAGAGAGTGCTGGAGTGATACTGGAGTGATACTGTGCTGATACCACACAGGAGGTGAGTGTGATGGGGAGGAAAGTGCTGTCAGGTTTACGCTGTGCTGGAGATTCTTGATTGCCTGGACTCCACTTCAAGAGCCAAAAAGCATCAGTAGGAAGAGATCACTACCTGCTGTGCAAGACTTAATGGGAAGTGTAGTCACAGCGTGTAAACACGACTAAAGGAAATCATAGGAGCATTGGGCTGATTGTATTATGACTGGGGCACCGCTCCAGCCCCAGCCCCGCTCACTGCAGGCCCACGTGATGCGGAGGTAACTTGGGTGGAGGGGTTAGAGTCCTAACTTCTTTTTGACCACCAGGAATTGTGACTTTTTTCATTGGTTTTATCACAGAAAACCGGTGAACAAGGGATCCAGGTCTAGTACTCTGGAGGAGGTCCTTTAGCCTAAGGTGCTCTGTCCATCCCCTCTGTATTTTCCAAACATAATACACTATTGAGTGTAAAAACAAATCAACTTTACTTAATTCATCTTTAATGAACCTAAACTCCATAGAACGGCGCCCCCGCAGGTTATTTAGTGGGTTCTGCATGCAGTGTCTCACACCAATGCTGACATCAGGTGTGAAGAGACTCTATAAGTGGTAGGTCCTGCTTTGTGCCTGAGGCAAGCGGCTCACCTCGCCTTATGGCTGCTGCACATCCGCCTATGTGGACCCGAGGTTCATTCTTATAAGACTTGGAGCATCTCTTAGGCCATAGGATTCAGACCGGGAGTCATGCAGCAGACAATGAAGGATTGAAGCAGATAAATAAAGTGACATTATTTTTTTAAAAACATCAACTATTCAAATAGCGGGAGCCCAAAAAAATATTGGTTTGGAAATCTCCAAAAAAGTGCAAGTACTTATGTTGAACAGTTTCATAAATCCCCACTTTTATAGAATTATGACAGGTAACAGAAGGAGGTTTATTTTTATTATTACATTTTTTTTAACTTTTTTTTCCAAATTAAGAAAAAACACAAATAAATATCTATGAGGGAAATCTAAAGGTTAATGGCAAAAACACAGATAACGTGATCTACCCATCGCTTCCAGGCTTCAAAATCAGAAAAATCCTTCCTTTAAATACGGCTGCTGTGTAAGATACAAGCACAGATTCTCCTCCGCCGGGTCAAAGGTCAAGCCAAAATTGTATTTCTAACCACAAAGATGAATGAATGTTTACACCGGACGGTGACAATAGCCCCGATCTATTATTCGCTGTCAGCATCTTGTCTCTATGTGGATACAATGAGACTGGCGAAATGCATAACCACCTTCCCCTTATACTCCCGGGGCACTTTCTTGAATAACCCACATAAAACACCATTTTCCTGAAATAATTGACACTGAGGCTCATGTTGGGTGGTGGAAACCGGTCACAGCTTTACTATCACATATCTTGATATAAATAGTTATAAAACTCAAATGTCAGCATTATACACATTTTAATGTAAATCTCCACAGCGAAGAAAACGGCTCGACTGCACTATGGCCATCCGGACTCCCAGATGACAAGTCGACCAGACGAGCAAAGCAGCATTCCATTATTTCTCCATTTCTCACTGCCAGCTGTGACTTCGTTATGAAACCCGGAAAACTATACCTTTCAAAGTATATCTCCACAGTGAAACACATGGCTCAAATGCACATCTGGACTCCCAGATGACACCATTATTTCTCCATTTCTCACTTACTTATAAAAGCGGTAATCTCAACAGCATACACATTTTTAGGTAAATCTCCATAAGAAAAAACGTCTCCTACTGCACTATGCCCATCCGGACTCCCAGATGACAAGTCGGCCAGACGAGCAAAGCAGTATTCCATTATCTCTCCATTTCTCACTTCTTTATAAAACCTGGAAATCTCATCATACACATTTTTAGGTAAATCTCCATAAGAAAAAACGGCTCGTACTGCACTATGCCCATCCGGACTCCCAGATGACAAGTCGGCCAGACGAGCAGCACATCCATCCTCTCTCCATTTCTTTCCGCCATCTGTGACTTCAGGGCTATAAAACATGGAAAATATTAACAGTACAACATAAAAATGCAACTTGTAGGGAGGGAGGGTGGGACTGCTTTGATGCCGCAGATCAAAGAGGAAGAGGAGTAGCTGACAGCCCCTTATAAAACCAGGAAACAGGAAGCAGAGGGGAGGAGAAAACACTCTAGCAACACCCATCTCAATAAAGTGCCAAGTTAACCCTGTAGTGCAGAGACTAACCTAAAAACAGCATTCACCAGTCCAGGTGCACCTTCCCTAATTGGTCAGGAGTACACCACGCCGCTTTGTATCCGGCTGAAGATGTGACATGGGGGGGGGGGCGGCGTCTTCCGATCATCTATATTGATTACAAAGTTACGGCCGCGGCAGCTGTTACATAACGCACGCGGATATTTAGAGGCTTCTGTGTTGGATACAGCGCAGGAATAAATACTACATGGAATAATAACCATTTCTAGCTCATTCCTTCCCCATATGTTTCTATCTCACTTCCATGTGTACAAGAAAGGAGCAGTGGGCGGCCGAGCCGCATGCAGCGACCCCACGACCTCGGGACACGGATTCCAGGAAATCTCTATTACCGATTCTTTGTGCTGCAGTCAGGTCTTTATAGAACAAGCCACAATTTTCGATGCCTCCGCCAGAGTTGAGGGAGGAACAGTAAGTGTCCGGGAGTATTACGGACACAAGTATTACGGAGCCCTGCAAGACGGATCCATTAGGCAGCAGTGTAGGTGGTTTTTCTATAATTTTTCCCAAGCTTAAAAAGTGATAATATTCCAAATCCATGTATATTATTAGTATTACTGCTTCTAGCTATTGGAGTGTTACAATAATGTTACAGCTGAGTAGTTTATTGATCACCTGTTGGGTGATGACACTTTTGGGTGAGCAGTGGTTTGATCAGAGGCGATCTACAGTCTACAAGGCACATCGCCGTGCAATGTATAGTGGCTGTGCCAGGTATTGCAGCTCAGCCCAATTTACTTTTATGGGACAGATCTACAAATAGGCCATAGGATAAATGGACATCACGGGTCTGAAGTGAAGGAGATCTGCAGCAGACAATTGGTGTGGATGCCGGGCGTCAGCCTCCATCATCTGATATTGAACATGTAAAGTAGTAGTGCTGACAGGGGACATACAACCAAAGAAAGAGAGGGAAGATGTGGCCGGAGAGCCCAAACATTAGTCCCTACCCAGTGGCGTAACAAGACTCCAGTGGGCCCCAGTGCGAACTTTGAATCAGGGCCCCCATATACCTAAACACTCGCTGCTGGCCCTATTCCATACATTATACTTTAAAATACACATATTTCATATAAATACTCCACAGACATAAGCACACATACACAATAACACGCATAAACACATATTAACACAGCACCATATATGCTCTACAAACGCTATATTTACGCTACACATACAAATACACACCATATAAGAAACACTGAAATACAGTTGCACATAAATATATATATACCCACATACCTGTACAATACTAATAATATTGCAGTAACAAATACACCACATATGGAAATATATACCAAAAAATGACTGCACTATAGGGCTGCCCCTAAAAACATCAGTCACTTTCATAGAAAATAATGTGGAAAATCCACATATACTGCCATACTGCAGTATGGCACAATATGGTAGGATAAGTCAGACAACCTAGGGTTAAAGTACCCAGGCGGTCTGAAAAATAGTAGAAAAAAATAATTAAAATATCTAAAAATGTAAATACCCCCCTTCCCTAAGAACTAATATACATATAAATAAGCAGTAAAAATCATAAACATGTTAGGTTTCACCGTGTCCAGAAATGTCTGATATAATAACGGTTATTTTTTGTGTTTAACCCCTAATGGAAAATGGCACCCAAAGTCAAAAATGCCACTTTTTTGGCATTTTGAAAAATATACAAAATTCAATAAAAAGTGATGAAAAGGCTGTACAGTCCTCAAAATGGTAGCCATGAAAACGCCATCAAAAGTCGCAAAAAATGACACCACACACAGCTCCATACACCGAAGTATGTCCTACTACTGCTGATTGTTTCCCTCGTGAGTATTCCTTCCCCTTCCCCTTCTGCTACTGTATGAAAACCCCCTAGACCCTACACACTTCAGGTAATGTCCCCCCTACACACTTTTAATAGCCTGCACACACTTATTATACATTAACGGTCCCCTGCACACTTATTAGAGGTAATAGTAGTTTAGGTATAGCCCCTATTCATTAGTTATAATTGAAAAAAAATAAACTGTAATACTCACTGCACGTGATCATCCTCTTTCCGTTCCTTCCCCCCGGCTTCTCCTCTGTGCACGGAGGAAGGCGCCCAGCGCAGGCAGCATAGTGACGTCACGCGCTGCCGGCGCTGGGACGCCTTCTTCACGTCCCGTGCGCTTCTGACAGCAGTGTTTGCACTGCACTTCCTGCTCTTTCCCGGCTCGCAGCAGCATCGGAGCGCAGCTCCGATGCCTGCCTGCAACAAGGTGCCGGAAGTAGACGGCGGCCTCAGATAGCGGGCATTCTACCCAGCGGCATATTTATGACAGGGGCCCCGGACCGAGACATTCATTATATTACTGTCCTGGTCCGGGCCCATACCTGCCAATGGGCCCGATCGCGGTCGCGACCCCTGCGACCGCGATCGTTACGCCACTGTCCCTACCTACCTGCCGTCCTAGGTGGTAGGAGTCAGCTGGGCGACATTCCCTTCCTGTGTCAAAGTGTAACGCAGAGACAATATGGGACAAAACACAACAATGGAGGATTGCTCCACAAATCTGACGACAGAACAAGAAACAAATGGAGGGTAAGGAGGTGAGAAGTACAGAATATAGTTACAAGCTCCGGGAAGGACTTGAAACAAGCGCTAGGAAGGGTCCAGTCCAGGGACAGGTCTGCGAGGGCCAGTGATTGGCTACAGCAATGACATGATGTATAGGGGTCCATGCACCACGTAGATGAGAGAGAACTGGATCATAGCACCGGTAGTCATGGAGACTTTTATTGTTTTATCCCATTTCCAAGGCCCGCGTTATCATATTTCTGAAAACCTTTTTAAAATCTTTGGAACATAACTTGTTACAAACATTATATTAGTAATATGTAAATGACATGCAGAGGCTCCTGGGACAGGGAGTAGCCTTAGCTCCCTGGGGTCTACAGGTCATTTACATATTACTAATATAAAGATTGTAACAAGTTATGTTCCAGGATTATTACATTACAGATCAGGGCAGAGGCAGCAGGATTCCTCATGGTAGGTTCCTATAACATTATATAACATAGCTATATGTTCACAGTATTGGACGGATGTCGTATTACATCAATGTTAGTGTATAAAGATTTTTTTAACATTTGCTTTTTTCATTTGTTTTGCGTTCCTGTCATATTTCGGTCAATACTCGAGCTGCTTCCTATCAAAGCTCCTTCCATTTAATTGAATTTGTCTTATATGGTGCATAATAGGGATTGCCATTATTTAGCTGGAGACAACATAAGAGACCCATAGGGGCAGTGATTTAATACTGAACTTACAACTCAATGAGACCGGCTGCACTTCCAGACATCGTCTCCATTATAATACATCAAGGAAATACCAGAGACTTTACATAGAGAATTATTGAGCCCCAGAAATGGACAGACGGTAAATTATTTTGCCAAATTATCTAATTTTTATATTACACAATTCACACAATTTCCAGTTCTCAAAGGTTTCTGGTTGCTCACATTATTTAGCCATGAGAAATCCACAGAGATAACATTCTGTGTATAAGACATCCATAATGTACCTTCTATAAGGGACTTAGTGCTTCCGCTTGACTCCTCTAGACCACGTACTGAAGATATCTACATGAAAGTAAAGATAAAGTTGGGAGAGTAATCTTGACTTTGCTCTTTTGAATAGGATGCACATAGGTCTCGTTGGTCCTCATACAGTAGGTGGACGCTGGGGGTAGTTCGGCTTTGCACAAGGATTACCATAAATCCGTCCCCTACACAGAGGCTTCTGGCTGAGGGTACGGCTGCTTTATGGGCAGGAATGATCTTTTAGTGATTAGGGTCAAATATGCCAAGTCTTTGTGCCAAGCAAAATTCTGCACAGGGTCTGGCAGTGCGTGGCTATGACCCTGGCACCAACCCCAAAGAAAAATGAATACGAAATGAACAAAACAAGTAAGGACCTTTTTATATAGAAAATGACCCCCACCAGAGGGGGTATATACCAATTTCATAGACAATGGAGATACATCGGTTCGTCCCATGTGAAAAAATTTGGATTTGATCTGTATCCCATATTTGCTCCACTAAAGATGCTTTTTATAGCTACACCAATAGTTGGAAGTTTGTCACTGATTACAGACCTTTCCGGACCACGGCTCATGCCTGATCCCTCTCATCCTAACTCCCGGTAATCCTTAGGTAATCACCATCTACACCTGGTGACCTCTCCATGGGAAGGTCCCGGTCACGGGTTTCTTAGATCTCTTGTACAACACCCACACAAGGGTCTCAATGTCCATAAAGTTTGATGGTGCATTGGGATTAGTGAGAGATTTCTCTTATATTTCTACAAGTTTCTCAGCTGATCAGGAAGAACATCCCTGCTGCACCTTATCTGGGATGGAGGAGCCTATAGAGACTTACAGATCACACATCGTTCTATGTCTTTCTATATTATACTTTGTCTTTTACATCAATAAATCTCATTTTGTAAAGAGATACAAGCAGAGGTTTTTTTTAAAATACATTTTATGAATTCACTTCTAAAGTTACATACATCATCATGATGAAGATACGGTAAATTAAGTACAACACACAATATATATATATATATGTCTTGTCCAAATTCTCCTAATTTCCCCCCCTTTCCCACCCCCACCCTTTGCTGACCACCACGGCACCGATCTAGTGTGCCTTGATGATGGATGTAAATTTAAAATTTGTTTCGATTCAATCTCTTCCAATTACATGGTTTATCAGCCTGTTCTATCTTATATCTCTATCTTATACTTTGTCATAACGCACCAATAAATCTCATTCTGTAAAGAGATACAAGCAGAGTCACATTTAATGTAATCAGGGATCCACTAATAGGGCAAACATTTCCAAAAATTACAGACAAGAACACATTATACAGGATAATAATAATGAGTTGTATTTACCGCAATCAGTGAATTTTGTTTCTTTTTGTACAAGATGTTTTATAATTAGTGCTCACCGCAAGCTACACAACTAATCTGGAAAAGAAGCTTCAATCTTATTAGTCCCATTTTATAGTAATAAACAGCGGCTGAAGAGTCAGACAAGGACAGCCCAAGGTCAGTACAAGATACTCATCAGTACATTACACCCAGAAACACAAGTATCGCCCATATTAAGGAATGTAGGAGAAAAAAAATCGTTGTTATTAGCCGTCTGTCTTCCGAGAAATTGGTTATGAATGTCTAACATTGCGGCTTTAATCCTTTCTCCAGATTTAAGACATTAAAGGGGTAGACCACTAATAACACATTTTACCAGGTCAAGTACAAGACCCTAATAAGACCTCCCATACCGCAGTAGTAACGCAGCCGTGGGTCACATGACCTGTGACCTCCCGTTTCAAACTGTCTCTTAGTGAGTCTCTCATTGATCCCTTAGAATACAACCCATTGTTACATAGTGTCACTGCATTTCCTATACAACTATGGGGCACATTTACTTACCCGTCCCGTCGCAATCTCCGAGGTGCGTTGTCAAACGAGGATTTGGAGTGGCCCCGATTCACTAAGATCCTGCGCCCGATATCCTGCATGTGTCGCTTCCCCGCTCAGGTCCCCGGAGTTCACCTTCTTCTTCCTGGTGCATGTAAGTGCATTGTCCGTGTATAATGCGCTGTGCAGGGAGTCACTGATCGTGCGCCCGATATCCTGCATGTGTCGCTTCCCCCGCCGAGGTCCGCCGGAGTTCACCTTCTTCTTCCTGGTGCATGTAAGTGCATTGTCCGTGTATAATGCGCTGTGCGGGGAGTCACTAAGATCGTGCTTCCGATATCCTGCATGTGTCGCTTCCCCGCTCAGGTCCACGGAGTTCACCTTCTTCTTCCTGGTGCATGTAAGTGCATTGTCCGTGTATAATGCGCTGTGCGGGGAGTCACTAAGATCCTGCGCCCGATATCCTGCATGTGTCGCTTCCCCGCTCAGGTCCCGGAGTTCACCTTCTTCTTCCTGGTGCATGTAAGTGCATTGTCCGTGTATAATGCGCTGTGCGGGGAGTCACTAAGATCGTGCGCCCGATATCCTGCATGTGTCGCTTCCCCCGCCGAGGTCCGCCGGAGTTCACCTTCTTCTTCCTGGTGCATGTAAGTGCATTGTCTTGCGACACAATTTTGAATGTTATATCTCAAGCATGGTCTGAATCCGTCGGATCGTCCAACGGCCCGGCCCCCGATTTGCGTCACGTGAAAGCCGGCGCTGAAAAGCCCTTATCAATGCGGCTCACATCGGAAATTATTGGATATTCCGACGATAGTGCGGTCCGCGGACCCTTAGTAAATGAGCCCCTATGTGTCCTGTTTGGCCCAATCCAATATAAGATAACCCCCTGCACCCCCTCTTCTGTAATAACTAATAACCTCTCTGTCCGATATATCACCTGTACCCCAGTGTATTTCAGCTCACACTCTATACATAGTGAGACGGCAGTACATATCCACAGGAAGGGTCGTGGTTGGGCATGGCCACTCTATTTATGTCCATGGAAGCAGTGAAATTAGCCAAGAAAATAGACCCAGGTATTTTCCCATAGACGGGAATGGAGAATGGACGCGCGGTGGATGCTGCATATGGCACAGCTGTCAGAAGGGGGTCAGAGGTCTCCATCCCTGGGGGAGGTGCAAGTCCCAGAGACACATCTGTCATGTCATAAATTTGTCATACATACTGGCCATGAGAACACCCTTTACCCTCCTGGTCCATATACTATGACTCCTCTCTGCTCCTTCTCCATTGAGCTTCACTGAATGAAATAAAAAGTAGAATATGAAAAATGAAAGGGGAAAGATTCCTGCTGCTTCTTCTATAAGGGGGCACCCTAAACACAACAGCTAATGGCTAATACATCCGGTAAGGGCTGAGCAGCCAATGACCAGACAGGGGGTTGTCTCAGACTACCGTACACTTCCCTCTCGGTGCTGTCATTTGCCCCCCCGGTGTAGTTTGGCTATAATAAGGTAGCCGTCTCCCTACTGCTCATTGTTGCCGATTGCTGGAATCCACCGTGGACGTTTCTCCTCTTATCATAGGGACGGCCGGTGCATTAGGACTTCCTGGATTCCTTATTACATAACACATACAATACATTATCACAATCACATTTCCAGGTCTTTCTGTCTTCAGGATGATTTCATTAACATTTTTCAGCGGCTTAAAATAGAAAGCGACACATTCAGCCCCAACATTTGAAGTTATTTAAAGAAAATCCCCCAAAGCTAAAATAGCTGTTGTGTTACAACCACAAGAAACCCTTCCATCCGCAGCAGATCGTATGTAAGTCTATGGACACTGAATATTATCCCTATGGATTCCTGGTGCAGCAGATTGGATGTAAGTCTATGGACACTGAATATTATCCCTATGGATTCCTGGTGCAGCAGATTGGATGTAAGTCTATGGACACTGAATATTATCCCTATGGATACCTGGTGCAGCAGATTGGATGTAAGTCTATGGACACTGAATATATGGATTCCTGGTGCAGCAGATTGGATGTAAATCTATGGACACTTGAATGACTATGGATTCCTGGTGCAGCAGATTGGATGTAAGTCTATGGACACTGAATATTATCCCTATGGATTCCTGGTGCAGCAGATTGGATGTAAGTCTATGGACACTGAATTACTATGGATTCCTGGTGCGGCAGATTGGATGTAAGTCTATGGACACTGAATATTATCCCTATGGATTCCTGGTGCAGCAGATTGGATGTAAGTCTATGGACACTGAATCACTATGGATTCCTGGTGCAGCAGATTGGATGTAAGTCTATGGACACTGAATCACTATGGATTCCTGGTGCAGCAGATTGGATGTAAGTCTATGGACACTGAATCACTATGGATTCCTGGTGCGGCAGATTGGATGTAAGTCTATGGACACTGAATATTATCCCTATGGATTCCTGGTGCAGCAGATTGGATGTAAGTCTATGGACACTGAATATTATCCCTATGGATACCTGGTGCAGCAGATTGGATGTAAGTCTATGGACACTGAATATATGGATTCCTGGTGCAGCAGATTGGATGTAAGTCTATGGACACTGAATGACTATGGATTCCTGGGGCAGCAGATTGGATGTTAGTCTATGGACACTGAATCACTATGGATTCCTGGTGCAGCAGCTGAGAGGAAGGAGATGACTGAGCTTTTCTTAGTCCTGTCCTGAAGTTATGTCACTTTCTTTATTTCTTTATTTCATACAATGAAAGGAGTTCAGTCTCCCGGGACAATTCGGAGCAAAACAGAAATCGTCGGGAAACCCAACGAAAACGCACTCCACGGATCCTTAGTAAATGTGCCCCAATATATAATAAAACAAATGTGAGAATTATTGTATAAGGTTCATTTTTAAATTATTTAAAAAAATTAAGAAAATACTATACATTATAAAAAGGAATTTTACAAACATTAATATTAAATAAAAATATTTCACAACTGTTAAATTTTAACTATCCCCAAGAAAATGTAAGACAGGTCATCTAAAAATGAAGTTCTTAATCTGTAGACAGTGTTGGGTATAGGCCTCAGTACTACATACCAGTGTGTAGTAAGTAGCAGCAGGACTGTAAAAAGTGAACATTCAATCCCGGTCTGCAGCCCCTGCCAGTGCTCTGGGCTCTGGATATTTCAGACTGAAGAGCTTTCTGCTCTTTACAACTAACTGTTCCACAGCCCCTCCCCCTCTGCTCTGAGTGGCTACTGTAAGTATCCAATCAAAATACTGGTACAGCTCCTAATCATAGCAGAGGGGAGGGGCTGTGGTGCAGGGCATAGAGCAGAAAGCTCTTCATGCTGAAAGACCCGCCCAGAGCCCTTACAGGAGCTGCAGAGCTACATAATAACTTCCCTCACACACACTTCATCATACACCATCCCAACCTGCACATTATGCGGTATTCTGCTGTATCTATGGTGTCTAGTATTGGGTTGGAGCCTGAACCTACCGAAGGATTCTCTGGCGAACCAGTCCAACACTGACTTTGCTTTTTACAGACCAGTCACTACTAATATAATACCCAAAGGTTTGGTTACACAGATCGCCAGGGCTGTTACCTAATACTGGCTACAGCTTTAAACCACTATGTGGTAGGTGATTAGATTGTGAGCCCCATTGGGGACAGGGACTGATGTGACAAGTTCTGTGCAGCGCTGCGGTATCTGTGTGCGCTATATACATAAAGAATTATTGTTATTAATTATTATGTCTGCAAAATAACTCATCATTAAAGTCTCGTCATGAAGGAGCTGTACACGGATATGTATTCTCTACGTATGGATATAACAATGATGAATTGTTCCTACTGCTCCTACATTCTGTCATCCGCCAGAGATTTCTCCATTCTCCACTGAATCTCGCAACTTTCTGCAGAGCTTCGCTATCGGCTCAGATATGGGATGTGGAAATTCTTGCTTGAGAACCAGATGATTAAAATGGTTTGTTTCAGCGAGGAAATAGTTTGTTGCGAGGAAATGTTTTTGTCACAAATGAAAAACGGCACAAACTGAGGCTCCGCCCACAGCCGAATGGAAAAAATGACGCAGCGCCGGGAGTGTGTACAAATACGTCATCTCTGACCCTCGTTCCCCTCATTTCACGTTCATTCAGACAAATATAGTAAAACGGCGATGTTACTGGGAGACGCCTGTGATACATTCAGACAAATTTGTGTCTGTTCCAAAGTGCGGATCTCTGCCAAGGTCTGTGACAATACAATGGGGGTCATTTACTAAGGGCCCGAATCGCGTTTTCCCGACGTGTTACCCGAATATTTCCGATTTGCGCCGATTGTACCTGAATTGCCCCGGGATTGTGTCGCACGCGATCGGATTGTGGCGCATCGGCGCTGGCATGCGCGCGACGGAAATCGGGGGGCGTGGCCGAACGAAAACCCGACGTATTCGGAAAAACCGCCGCATTTAAAAACCGAAAATGTGTCGCATAAGGACCGCTTACCTTCACCTGGTCCAGCTCGGTGCATTCCGGCGCGATGAGTTTACTTTCAGCGCAGCAGCGCCACCTGGTGGACGGCGGAAGAACTACCTTATTAAATCCCGGCCGGACCCGAATCCAGAGCGGAGAAGCCGCCGCTGGAACGCGAATGGACCGGGTAAGTAAATTTGCCCCTGTATCTCTGATGTGCATCGGGTAAATCTTATATTCAAGAGGTGGAGTTTATAGTATAATACAGAATATTTAGGGGTCACAGTGGGATATATTTTTGGGATATATGCAGGGGGGGATAGTGAGGTCATTTGTGTTGGGAGGAGTATATATCACTTAGGACAGAGGTGCACAACCTTTATTGGCCCCAGTTCCTGATCGACTTCAAGGAGCCGCACTGGTAACCAGCGACCTAAATGCATCAACAACCTCAGTACAGCACTAAATGCCCCCGGAAATGACATATACCACAGCACAGCAAGAAATACCCCCCAGTAACCAAATAAAGCACAAGCATCATATATAATAATACAGCCCCCAGACCAAGCATAATATATAATAATACAGCCCCCAGACCAAGCATAATATATAATAATACAGCCCCCAGACCAAGCATCATATATAATAATACAGCCCCCAGACCAAGCATAATATATAATAATACAGCCCCCAGACCAAGCATCATATATAATAATACAGCCCCCAGACCAAGCATAATATATAATAATACAGCCCCCAGACCAAGCATCATATATAATACAGACTCCAGAGCAGATAATAAATACAGTGCTCAAAGCAGACATTAAAGGAAACCTACCACTGCCGATGGAGGTTATAAGAAGCAAATGCCGCGCACCAGCTCAGGGTGAGATGGTGCCGGCGCTTATTTTCGTTATGTTTTTCAACGGATGTAAAGCGTTTAAACGCTTTATTAATCTTTCTATACAAGTAGCTTCACCGCACCGTGGTCCGCGCTCACCGGAAGTGTTAGGTTTCCTTTAATAATGGAGACCACATAAAGATGATAATAATGGAGCCCCCCAGGGTAGACTCCAGCCCCACTGGAGCTTCTTCTCAGCTCCATATACTGCTCTGTTCTGGGTCCTGATGCTGGTTGTGTGCTCGGACCTCAGGACCCAGAGCCGAGTGCTGAGCAGAGGACCTGGGGGTGGTGAGTGCTTGTCAGGTGTACTCACTGCTCCCAGGTCCTCCCCTACTCCAGGCAACGCTTTGCTTTGGGTCCTGATGACGGCTCATAGAACCAGTATCAGAACCCAGGGCAGAGAGGCAGGAGAGGACCTGGGGGTGGTAAAGACATTCCCCCAGAAAATTCCTTTAAATTCCTTTGTCTGGTCACAGGTTTCCGCCCATCTACAGGATAGGTGATAGCTTGTCTCAGCGGTAGGATCCCCCACAGATCACAAGGACAGGGGTAAATAATTGGAGTAGCCGGTGCCTGGGGTCCTGGGGTCTATGACACTGGTAGCCTAGAGCTGTGCTCCGCTATCTCAGTCAGCGCCATAGAGATGGATAGAGCAGCAGCGTTTGTGCGACCAGCTGCTCCAGGTACTACAGACTGATTATTGTGATCTGTGGGGTCCGACCACTTCATTACTGGCAGGGATGGTGTAACCTAAGCTCTCGAAAACCTCTCAACATTTCAAAGGCCAGATATTAGGATATTGGCACTCGCTCAACTGACTCAATGGTGTTTCATTTTTACTTATCCCTGCACTGAGACCCTGAGCTCATTCAATACCGTACAGATAACCTATAGACAGTGTGATAGTGCCCTATATACACATATAGAAGCAGAGAATGGAACGGCTCCCTCTATGTCTATGTTCACATGGAAGAATAAAATCCAATGGCGAAACTAAATTATATCCGCTGCTTTCTCTAGATCTTGTGCTTGTCATATTGTGATGTTGTGGAGGATGTCACCTGGATGGGCTCTGCTATAGCTCCCAAATACAGTCCCACTCAGGTCCCCGCAGTCACTCACTGTCCCTATATTTACCAATAATCCTGGGGAAAGATAATACATATTGGTAACAATAATGGAATTTATATAATAATAACAGAAACATTTCCAAGATATTATTGCCACATTGGGGCAGATTTACCCGGTCCTGTCGCGATCCAGCAGCGCGTTCTCCGACAAGGATTCGGGTCTTCCGGCGATTCACTAGGGTCCGTGTGCCCGATGTCCATCAGGTGTCCATCAGGTGTCCATCAGGCGCCGAGGTCCGCCGGAGTTCACTAACCTATTCCCGGTGCATGTGAGTGCTTGATCTTGTGACACACTTCGTTTATTAAATTATGCGTTTTTTCCAAATCCGTCGGGTTTTCTGACGGCCACGCCCCCCCCGATTTCTGACGCGTGAAAGCTTGCACCGAAACCCGTCTCGTGTACCAAAATCGTAGCGGAATTCGGCGCAAAACGGAAAAAGTCGGGAAAGTGCGGCCGCGGAGCCCTTAGTAAATGAGCCCCATTGTATCTAATAGATCTGTAAGTATTCAGTATTATAGTGTTCTTCCAGTCTAGGATGGACTGACTAATTATAGGTTCTGAACGGTCCAACATTAGGCAAAACCCATCTGAAGCAGATTGAGGGACCAGCACTTTCCACTTTTGGTAGTTGTTATGGTTATGGTCCTACCTGTCGGCAGGAATGTCATTATTAGCTGGTGATAGGTTCCACTAGTCTCTGTAAGATCCGTGCCAAAGTCCGGTTTAGGTGACGGTAATTTCCCTTTCTGTTTTGTGGGTGTGAACTGTGGCTTGGGTTGTTGTTGTGTTGTGATTGAATGGACCAAACCCAGCTCTCTGCAGCCCAGTCCTGTCCAGCAAGTTACTGGAGTGAGGGATGGCTGATCCAGTCAGCTGCTGGGGGCGGCGTCCAGGAACTCCTATATATGTCTGTCCAATCCATTACACCTTGCTAGTTCTACTTATATAAACTACTGAAATAAGGCAGAATGATGACAAAGCTATTTTTAAAATTAGCATAGCGAAGGCCAATGGAACCTGTCACCAGCTAAAAAGTGGCTACCCTAGACCTTCTAAGATTTGTCTTCACAAGCTGTTACACTGTCTAACCCTTTCCCCTCAGCACTGAGAATACTGCAGATAATTCTCACTGCACAAGTGCTGGGGAAGCAGGGCAGAGGGTGAAACAGCAAAGCCAGATCACAGAGGGGCTAAAGACACACCAGTGCTTGGACCATGAATCTGGGCTCCACACAAACACTCGGCTCCATGCATCATAGTTACTCATGATATACGGTGGGTCATTTCTCTGTAGTCTGGGACTTTGCATATTTTTTTCTTTTGTGGCTTTGGGTTGGTTTCTTGGTTTCTCTTAGAGGATGATATTTTGTTTTTGAGTCCTGAGCTTCCCATAACGTTGTATCGCCTGCGCCTGCTGGACTGGATGACACTTGCACAAAAATTGTAACTTTTTACAGCAATTTCTCAAAACTGTGCAACTCTCATCCCGTTAGGACTTGGAGATGAAACGCTTTTTATTGACATTCCCCTTTTTTCCTTTATCTTAGTCTTTATTTCATGAATGTTGGTGTAACTTAAATAGAAGTATTTTTTGAGTATTTCTGAATTAATATGCTCATTTTTTATTTTGTGGGTATAAAAACATTAGACTGACGCACATCGGCGCGGCCTGGAAGAAGCCGAATGTTTTTAAAGGCCTTTTTATCCATAACTTTTGTGATTATAAAAATAAAACAAGTTTTTATTGGTTGGAGAATCCCTGTTGCTCTCTTATTTATTTTGGGAGGAGCTTGTACGACCAAGCATCAGGCAGGACCAGGGTGAGAGCTTTGGAGCCACTAAGCCAGAAGGTTTCCCTGTCCCGGGATTATCCGGGGAGCCGGACGTCCACGGTCCACCAGCAGCCGACTATTCCGGAGTAATGGGATTGTAATAGACGTTTATCTCTACTCAAAAATACTCATTAGGGGGATATTTATCATTCGCTGGCGCTCGTGCGCCGTCGCTGCAAATTCGCAGCCCGATACATTAAGAGGCTTCTGCTTCTTGATGTATCAGGCCGCCAGCAGCGCAGCGTTTAACCTACGCCAGGCAGGTCCTGGCGTAGAAAAAAGCGCAGCCGGCGACTTTTCACATATGAAAAGTCGCCGGCAGCAGTGTGTGCGCAGACGCGGGGACAGTAACGCCCCGCGCCGGCCCACTCCCGTCCGGCCGCGCCCCCCGCTCGGCCAGCCGCGCCCCCCCCCCCTTCACGCCCCTTCACGCCCCACTGGCGTGAAGGTGGCAGATTGGGGAAAATAATCGCAATAAGCTAGCATTTGCGATTATTTCAGGGCCTCTGCGCCACTGGCAGTGCGCAGAGGTCCTGATAAATATCCCCCTAGGAGTCCGAAAGGTTCTGTTTATTCCCTATTTCTCTTTGTCATGTTGTAGGAGGACATTGAAGTAGAGGAAATATATTTTATCTAATCTTCAACTTTTTCATTCGTCTGGATTTTAAAGATTAGGCGCAACGCAGAAAAAAAGGTTATAAAAAGTTATGCTGAACTTTGCTGATGAGGAAGAGGAGCAAAAATAAAACAGAGAGGGGCTTATTTACTAAGGGTCACGGATCGCACTTTCTGGGACTTTCTGATATTTTCGGGATTTGTGCGGCTTTGACAGGTGACACGATCGGATTTTGCCGCAGCTGCGCCGCTTCCATGCGACACAAATTGGGGGGCGAACACAGAGAATACGGAGAAACCAAATTGATACAGGTTTTATAATGTTTTTATACATTTACAAAAATTAAAACCTGTACAAATAAATTCTTCATTTTGCCGAGTTTTGGCGCTAATAACTTTTTCATACTTCGGTGCACGGAGCTGTGGGTGAAGTCATTTTTTGTGACTTTTGATTATGTTTTCAACGCTTCTATTTTGAGGCCTTTTGATCACTTTTAATTGAATTTCTTAGAATTTGCAAAATATTTTCTGTTACAGGGTTAAACGCCGGGAAAAAACTTTATTATATATTCATAGATGGGACGTGGCGATACATAACATTTTTATGATTTTTACGGTTTATTTATATTTATATCAGTTCACCGGAGAGGGGGGTGATTAGAATTTTTAGGGTTTTTTAATTAAATTTTTTAAATCTTTTTTAATTTTATTATTTTTTTTACTACTTTTCAGATCCCCTAGGGTACTTTAACCCTAGGTCGTCTGATTGATCCCACCATATACTGCCATATGGGGATTTCACACATCATCTATCACAATGTGTAAATCGCCTCAAACATGACAGCCTTGGGTCTTTGTGTGACCTGAGGCTGTCATGGCAATGGATCGGCACTTCCAGATGATGTCTCAGGGAACGTCGATCCGAGCCAAGATGGCGGTGTCCATGCGGCACCGGCTCGTTAATGCCGTCGGCAGCTTTGGTGGTGACGATCAAAGGGTTAACACCTGCTGGCACCGATCGCGGGTGTTAGCGAGGGGTGTTTGCTCCATTGTGCAGCAAACACCCGCTGAGTATGAAGAGGGCTCACCCTTCCGCTACAGAATGTACAGCAACATCCAAATGCACAAAGGGGTTAAGCCGCACGTTCCTGTAAGTTTCGCCATAACGCGTCACATATACATAGAGAATAAAATCAGTTTTGATTAATTTCTCAAACATTTTCTTGTTCCCAAAATATATCTGTCTACGGCTGGAGGTTTGATGTGACCTCCCCAAACATGTCCCGCTCCTCTGTGGAAAATCATTTTCATGAGTCTTAGCCTTTCTTTATTTTCTCGAGACGCTTGTACGAGGCGAAGCTCTGATGAGAATTCATCTCCTGCCAAATAACTGCTTGTTTGGAACGGCCTCGTAAGATTCCACAGTCAGTCAATGTCTATATTAGGACATATCACATCAATGAGGAGAGCGCCGACAACAATCTATACATTGGACAGAAACTCACGGATAATAAATTACAACATCAGCAAAACGTTGTTTTTAATTAATTCAATACAAAAATACAATATATGATATTGGGGACGTGTATTATTGTATTTGTGCCCAAAAATTGTCAGGAACTCACGTTTTTTAGGCAAAAATGTTTTTGGATCATTTATAAAGAGTTTGCGCCAGAAAGAACAGATGTTTCCGGCTATCCCGACTCCTCCATATTTTTTTGGCGCAAGTGGGCGTGGCCTAACCTTTCCACATTATCCGTCACATTTAATTGTATTTTGTTGGCATTTTTAGGCGCAATTTTTGGCGCACAATAGACCAGGAAAAAAATGTTCAGAGAACAAAATTAAGGCGCAGTCCATGTAAGATTTTGGCGCACGTCTCATTGATGTCGGCATTTTTCTGGCGCACCATGATTATTACCGTCTACCCATTAATTACTTACAGCCGTGCCCCACTTTAATACATCGGGCTGCGCTTTCCAGAGACTGATCTCTGATGCTGACAGTCGTGCTTGCGCCAGAATTAGTAAATCCCCCCCTAATGAGTTTCCCTTCTTGAATTTAATTACTGAAAAAAATAACTTTTTCCTGATCTTCTCATTTATTTTGCCTGGATTGTTAAATATGTTAAAACATGGAGCGAGTAATAAGTTACAAAGCCTGGGCACACAGTGTAGCTACAGTATATCCATAATCAGACATCTGTGCAGGGGCGTAACTAGGAGAAACAAGGCCCCATAGCAGATTTCTCAATGGGGCCCCCCACCCCCTCATGTATTATACATATTTCTATACTCATACATTTATACACTGATATATTCATGTATACACAGATCTGCCGAGCACACGGGGGAAGTAGATGCAGGAATTAGAGGTGACAGATCCCTACTCCAAACAACATTTTTTTTGGTCTCTGTGGCAATTGGATTTTAAAAATGTTGGGTCGTCATAAGAACCGGGATTGATAATAAAGCTTCATTGCAGACACTTTTTATAACTGTTACAGCTGATTGTGACCTGGGGCTAAAGTGCAGTAAATTACCAACATCCAGGGGTCCGTTTGTAACTAGGGGTCGTCTGTAAGTCGGGTGTTCTTAACTCGGGGATCATCTGTATTAGGATCGGATGCTGCCAACGTTTTCCATTAGGGGTTTTATGGAAATTCTGGAAAACCCATTATGGGTTAAGTTAAGCGTGTATTTTCTCTGATCCAGACTGGTCATGGGATCGGCTGTGACCAATTAGTGACCTTGAGGGTGCTGTCACACGTTGCGTTTACCGCATGCGTTTAAAAACGCATTGCAATAGCTGGAGAGTGATTTGCCTAATTAAACAGCTGCTAACACCTGTGTTTACAAAACGCAACCGTTAACACATTGTTAACGCATGCGTTAACATCGCGGTTAACGCATGCGGTTGTTAACGCATTGTTGACTCATGCGTTAACATCGCGGTTAACGCATGCGTTTTGTAAACACAAGTGTTAAGAGGTGTTTAATTAGGCAAATCACTCTCCAGCTATTCCAATGCGTTTTTTAACGCATGCGGTAAACGCGACGTGTGACCGCACCTTCATGGTTCTGGGTCACAAAAAACAAAAGTTGGCACAGGGGCAACTAAAGCCACTGATTGGCCACAATAGGTCACAAAACCTACATCTACCCAGATGTTACAGAAAGACCACGGACCAAGGACTACAAAAATCCAAATCTAAGTATCTTGTTTGTTATCACGGATTGTAAACAATAAATTAACTAACATGAAGAAAATTTACTATCAAAATCCATCCTGATAAACCAGGGACATTTCCCATAGATCCAGGCACCGGGACTGTGGTATCTTCTTATATTGTCTCGGGGGAGGGGGGGGGGGTGTGTTACTAGAGCCCCTCCATGCTGTAGCTTCAAGTTCTTACACTCCCCCTGCTCCCTTAGCACTTCCTCCTCCCTCTGTCTGATGTAATGGGAGGGGGTAAGTGCTCCTGCACAGTGTAACAGTATGAAGCTACAGCACAGAGGAGCCTCAACTTACTTTCACAATCCCAATTTCTTGCAGGTGTCCGTAAGACATGAAATATTAGAACTTCCCTTTTCTCTGTTTGTATTATTAAGACTCCAATTGAAATGATTGGAACTTGGGTGAGTTTGCCCCCCCCCCCCCCATTCTAGAGATATTTGGACATTTCCAACATATTCCGTTTATATGGCAGTAATGTCATTACTTTGGAATAACTTTTAAACTCTTTAATAATAATAATAATAATAATAATAATTATAACTCTTTATGGCAATTTCCAATAATGTGGAGAATCACAATGATACTTTGTTATTCTAGCGCTGCTATTGTATTCACAGGAGAATCCATGACTTGCTTTAGTATATATAGCTGAGCCGCTGTGACGCCTCCCGGTGCCTATGGGGGGAGGCTTTGATGATAATTCGGGGAGTCATGAAGAACTGAAGTATTTCATGGTTGTCCTGCTCCGGTCTATTCAAAGTAAAGATAATAGAAAGTGTTGTGTAAATCCAGAACAGGCACCAGGTCCAGCTCTCAGGGTCCTTGTATCTCCTGTATGAATCGCAGGTGATGGGGAAACATCCCATAAGAGTCCATGCAGCCCCCCATTATGGCTGCACTTTATGGGGCTGATGTAGACTGGAGCGTTGTGGACCTCAGTCATTGCCGCACCTTGTGCACCACATCTCAGGATCAGCCAAAGGTTCTGAGCTCTTAGTAATCTGGCGCTGTACTGGTGTGACGGTACTGAAATCTACACAGCTCCAACCTACTAGAGCTCAGATTTCAGCTACAACTAGTGGCAGGTTACGGGGCATTAAACCCCCCAAGTTACAGCGTAAAATGACTCCGCACATGGCTGGGATTTGGACGAATCTTGTGCAGTATAAATCAGTGATTTGTGCTCCAGACTAATATAGAATTTGCTGGAACTTTTATTTCTCGTAGAATCAGTGAGAATAAGCCCCTCTCTCTGACCCGGTGCGGTGTCGCCCTGGAGTTCTAACCTTTGGAAATCCACTCTCCCTGTAATCCTAAAGTAAATGGAGGCTTAGAAGCTTCCGCGGCTTTGTAAATAGCCGTAATATGCAAACTCCGCGATGTTTATTTTACTAAATTACCCCTTCACTTTCTGCAGGTAACAAATCGTCTCTCCTTATGCTGCGACATTACAGCCCGGATGTATTATTGTGTCTGCGCAGGTTCTTGTCTAACTTTGCACTAAACAAATTGGGGCTTATTTAATAAGGATCCGCGGACCGCATTTTCGTGGCGTTTCCCGACGATTTCCGAGTTGCTCCAGATTTAACAGGGGTTTTGGCGCACACGCGATCGGATTTTGACACACCGGCGGCGGCTTTCACGTGACACAAATTGAGGGGTGGGCCGACGGATGAACCGTCGCAAGATATGCACTTGCAAGCACCGGGAAGAAGAAGGTGAACACCGGCGGACCTCGGCGGAGAAGCAACGGATGCAGGAAATCGGGCGCACGAGCTACGTGAATCGCGCCGGACTTCATCCGGACCGACCGGATCGGGAATCGCGACAGGACCGGGTAAGTAAATTTGCCCCAATGTCTTTGGATCTTACACATGGATTTATTAAATGTTGCTTATTCGTGGTTTGGGACAAATTTATGGTTTAGAATTTTGTCGCACAGTAGAAATTGCAACAACATATAACCGATGCTTCTGTCTGCCGCTTTCCCGGGTATCGCTTGTACCATGTAACTGAACAGCGTGCGCAGGGTCGGCTCCAGGTCTCAGTGAACTCATGTGGCAGAATTAAAAGGTTAGAAACTAAAACAGTCTCCTGTTCCCTAAAATATTCCTTAGTTTATCATCCCAAAGAGCCCGCAGATGGATTCTTTTATATAAAGCACCCACATAGGCTGCCGGGGAGTGAGACTGGGCCACGCTGGGTGCTGGTGCCAGCCCTGAGCATGCGCCGCTGTTGGGTTTTCTGGCGCAAACTGCACATTAGTGAAGAAAACTGCACAAAGGCAGATGGCACCAGTTTTCATATATTTGGGCCAATATGAAATAGCTGTCTAATATTAGACTGTCGGGTCAGAATGCTGGACTTATTATGGTCTTACATCTATGGTCAGGTATAAACTGGATACTGAGCGGAGCTGCCTCACACCTATGACTGTGTATACAGAGCTATGTACAATCTGCTTAGCTCCTCCTGCTCTATAACATTCTGCCTGCAGATAGGACACTATGTACACTCTGCTCCACTCCTCTTGATCTATAACATGCTGCCTGCAGATAGGACACTATGCACAATCTGCTCAGCTCCTCCTGCTCTATAACATGCTGCCTGCAGATAGAACACTATGTAAAATCTGATTAGCTTCTCCTGCTCTATAACATGCTGCCTGCAGGTAGGACACTATGTACAATCTGCTCCGCTCCTCCTGCTCTATAACATGCTGCCTGCAGATAGGACACTATGTACAATCTGCTCAGCTCCTCCTGCTCTATAACATGCTGCCTGCACATAGGACACTATGTACAATCTGCTTAGCTCCTGCTCTATAACATGCTGCCTGCAGATAGGACACTATGTACAATCTGCTCAGCTCCTCCTGCTCTATAACATGATGCCTGCAGATAGGACACTATGTACAATCTGCTCAGCTCCTCCTTCAGGATAACATGCTGTCTGCAGATAGGACACCATGTACAATCTGCTCAGCTCCTCCTGCTCTATAACATGATGCCTGCAGATAGGACACTATGTACAATCTGCTCAGCTCCTCCTGCTCTATAACATGCTGCCTGCAGATAGGACACTATGTACAACCTGCTCAGCTCCTTCTGCTCTATAACATTCTGCCCTCAGATAGGACACTATGTACAATCTGCTCAGCTCCTCCTGCTCTATAACATGCTGCCTGCAGATAGGACACTATGTACAATCTGCCCAGCTCCTCCCTGTACAATAATATGAGGTAAAAGGTGGATATTTAATTCATATCGGATGTCAGAGAGTCAGCATTCTGCAAAATTAGCATTTTAAAATATTTCTTTGCACTTTTGGAAAGTGGCCGTGATCTTCCTGTTCAGTGGATGTTTGGCAGATTTCTCAAGTGTAACTTACAAAGTGTCTTTTTAGTATCAGCCTAGTTGGGGGAGGGGAATCTCTGGACAGAGACATCATGGTACAGTGCGGTGCACTACAATCCCAGGAAAACAGATATTTTTATTTATCACCAACAATGGTTCAGGATCCAAGGAAATACTCAGAACTCGGACAGCAACAAGTAACTGCAGCCTGAGTGTAACAGCTGCTCCTCTCCTACTAGTAGTAGTAGCACTGATATCATGTATGTTGTGTCTATGACTGCAGTCTCCCCTAGTGGTGACCTATGACTATGACAGCGATGCCTATAGGAATGTACATCAGGTGTCACTAAGTGCAAACACAGGTGCACAAAGCAAATGCGGTGCATCAGGAAAGTGTCAGACAGCAAATGTAATGACCCTGCAAAACCGCTCAACGCATCAGCTAGGAAAACGCATTCAGAACTTTATAGAAAAAATTCCCCATATCAATAAAATTGCCTTTTTTTAAATTTGACTTTAGAAGAATTTGGCCAAACAATATTATATATTTGAAACAGATTCTGCTGGAAAGTTGGATCCAATTCCATATAACATCCGTTGTGACCAATAAGCCCCATCCGGATTGTGCTCTTAAGATTCAGCTATAAGAACCAACAACCTCCTATCTCATTCAGTCACTGAGAGATCTCTGATCCAAATCAGTTGTGTGAACTTATCCCAGAGGAAAGTAGGTGATTTCGGCCTTGGTACCATCTTAGAATCTTCTCTCCACTGCGACAGTCAGACAAATGTGTCGAAAAGGAAATTTACCATCAAAATCACACATGGATAAACCAGGGACATTGCTCCTAGATCCAGGCACCGGGGACTGTGGGATCTTCTTATATTTGTCATCCATTGCCTCCTTTCTTTTAAAATAAACTTTTAAAATTATGCAAATGAGCAAAAAGGGCAATGGGGGAGACTACCAGAGCCCCTCTGTGCTGTGGTATATACGTCCCCCATACGTCCGTGTGAATATAGCCTAGAGAAACGATTACATGGCCGATCCTTGGGGGCAATGAAGAAGCCGATGTCTGGTTACAAAAATCTGGACCTTTTCCTCATCTCACTCCAAGCATCAGGGGAGAAACATGCTGGAAATACAGGAGAGGTTGTATATACTATTAGTACCAGTATATAGTCCAGGGGGGGGGGGATAAGCCTTGAATAAGAATAAATGTTTAGAGGAATTCTCCATGAGCACGTCTCCTGCTCCCCGCAGTCTCTGCACAGACACTTGTAGTATAATGAAATCTGTTTGTAGGTTACAGATAAACCTTATATTTCTGTCACTTACCCCCAGCGGAAATGACTGCAGCGTCCACATATCTCAAGTCTTGTGACATAACCTGATAAAAAGCATGAAGGTGCTCGATATGGAGGAACCGGCGGATGTTACGATAATGTATATAATATAACAATGAATTAAAACAGCTCAGCTACAATATTTTTCTAGTATGTTTTTTATTAACTTTTCATGTTATAATCTGTACTTAAAGGAAATAAGAAGTGTAAATACAGTAATGTGTTTATTAGGAGCTCTGCTCCTGTACTTAAGCTTAAATATGTACTTTAAAGGGCTCCGGTGGGGCATTAGCAGAGCCCCTCCGGGCTCTGGCTGTAACACTCCGCCCAAAGCCCTTGTGATGTGCCCAGCTGTTCCTCTGGTTCTCCCCTCGCCCTCTGTCTGATGGAAATATTTCTGCAGCATAGAGACAATACTCCCCGCTGCAGTATTATTACAGCACGGAGAGGGCAGCCGGAGGAGCAGGACTTTATAATAATAGCTGGTTTGGGGAAGCAGGGAGGAGCTAACAAAGACCTGCATTGTCCCTGTCCATCACTTTATGTGAGGGACTTGATTCAAGAAGGACAAACAAGACTTTGAGCTCTAAGCTCCAGTCCCCAGTGCTGTCCGCTTGCCTTTGCGTTTCCCAGGCGATACGGGACAACCATGAATATGGTCCCTCACCATTGCATACACAGAAGGATAGTCAAAGAACAATAGCTAAAAAATCAGGTCACCAGAAGTGAAAGAAGTAAGAGAAGCACGGACAATAGACTGAGCCAGTTATGAAGTAGCTGAGAGCAGGTGACTGGAGCAGAACATCACAGCAGGGAGCTGTAGGGGAAGTGCTTGTGCTGCATTCAGTCTCCAGCCACAGTTCACACTATAGAAAAGGACATTATCAGCGTCTGTCTGTGGGACGTCTCCGAATCTTAAAAAAAAAATAAACAGGTCTCCTTTATTCCAAATAATAAATACAAACGGGTAACATGACAGGGATGTGATCGACGCGTTTCGATGCTTCGTGTCTTGAAGGAAATCAACCACTGAAAAAACATAAAAAGTCCTCATCTCCGCTCCTGTTGATGTTGATCCCGCTTGTCTTGAGACGCTGCGATCAACTAGAAAATAAACTTATAATTAGCGGCCCGGAGCACGGGGACAAGATGTCTCTCGCATGATGTCACCAGAATGGGGAGGGAGGTGCGGGGCATAATTAGCAGCCCGGAGCACCAGACATCTTGTCCCCGCTCTACGGGCTGATATTTCTAGCTGATCCCAGTGTGTTAAGACAGACAGTGGCGGGATCAAGGTGAAGAGTTGCGAAGTATTTCTAGGTTTTTATGTTTTCTCAGTGGTTGATTTCCTTTAATTATCATCTTAATCGTAGATGTAAAGCGTCTTCACACGTCGATAACATCTCTGTTACCTGTTCGTATTTGTTATGTAGGAGACCTGTCGTCAGGATTCTGAGGCGTCCTACAAAGTGCTGAATGTTTTCCCTTTTCCGTGTTCGTGGCTGGTGGTTTTCTTGTTGTAGATTTTCTTCCTTTCTTTGTACAGTTCACACAATGAACATCCAGCAAAAGCACAAAGAGAAATCAATGCATGGTAAGCGGCAATCTGCGGAGAGAGGCGGACGCGGGCACGGGGGCACAGTGACTCTGCCTGTGGCCACTCTTCTCCCTGGTTTAGCTGGAGATGAAGAATCCAAATAAAGAGGAGGGTGAAGAAGAATATCAGCAGCTCCGCAGGACACCAGAGCTTAGCACCCACATGGAGTTTAGCATCAAGGGGTCTCTACAACATAACATTGCTTGGGGCTCCCAAAATGCTGAATCTGCCCCTTACTTTAGGGCAATGTCTGGGTAAATCTCATCAGCACTGAAGGGCAGGATTAGATGTAAGGTCATTTATTATAAAGCTGGAGGTTTTTACAGTCATATATTTCACTACATGCTCAGAATAAGTATCTGCAGTGCCACACATAGCACGGACATTGTGCTGGCTTTTTATACTACATAAATTGGTGATTAAACATCATACTCTCCAAATCTCCCAGGACAGGGATGGCGCACCATCTAGAGACTGAGGACCCAAACTACTATCAGTACCTGATTATTTGTCTCAAATTGCCAATGTAAGCAGTAATGTATTACCCCCTGCACTGTCACTGCATCCTGAGGACATCAATAAAGGAGGGTTTAACAGGATTACCATAGTTACATCCCTCCAAACAGGAGGAATCATGGGGCCCAGAAAAGATGCTACAATGATGATCCAACCCTGTCCGCACCTTCCCCCTCCTCCTGCCGTCTCCGGCAGCCCGGGACGTGTCGCCTGGAACTGAGGGTGGAGGTCTGGAGTCCTGTCTGGTGCTTGGGCGCAGATCTGGGTGCCCACCAAGAAGACTCTAGACCAGTGATGGGGAACCTTTCAGCGGCCGAGTGCCCAAACTGCAACCCAAATCTCCCCTTATTTATTGGGAGGTGCCAACCAAAAATTAAAGCAGTAACTTATTGCTCCCTGTTCTTCAACAACTTTTGATCATATTGGCCTCCCGAGGACAAGATGGAAAATTTGCATCACTTTATCTTCTTGTCAGTATCTCTCTGTACACAGAGAATTGTGGGGCCAGCAGAATGTCTTCCTAAGATAATTCGGCCTGGTCTACTCATTCTCCCTCTTCCTACATACCCAATAGCGAAGTAAGTATCAAAATATGACTGAAAGCAGCATCTTTTAAGTTGCTTGGAACTGCAGGAAGATTCTTTTGAGTTCTGTCTGGTGTGCTGGGGCGATGGCCCGGGTGCCCAGAGAAAGGGTTCTGAGTGCCGCCTCTGGCACCCGTGCCATAGGTTTGCCACCACTGCTCTAAACTTTGCATGGGCTAAACCTCTGGACCCTGCAGAAGGCCCCCATATTCGGGAACAAGGTGATGTAGTTATAATGGGGACACAAGTGGTATGTCCATAGAAGCTGGGGTACCAGAGCTCATAGTCTATAGAAATGGGGTACAAAGGAGTCATAGTCTATAGAAATGGGGGTAACGCACAGTAATAGCCTTTAGGTTATGGGATTATTTGTCATTTGTTCTCCTTTATTAACACTAATCAAATATCTATGGAATTACTTAGAAACATGGGGGTTATAATAATGTAGAATAAATTGGCCTGTAATAAGGAGGTGTTCAGGATCAGAGGCTACGCTAGCGATATACACAGACAAATAGGTTACACACAGTAATAACATTGGTGATATACAGGGGATATATTACAGATGCTGCAGGTGTATTCATGGTGCAGGTGTATTCATGGTGCAGGTATATACATGGTGCAGGTGTATTCATGGTGCAGGTGTATTCATGGTGCAGGTATATACATGGTGCAGGTGTATACATGGTGCAGGTGTATTCATGGTGCAGGTGTATACATGGTGCAGGTGTATTCATGGTGCAGGTGTATACATGGTGCAGGTGTATACATGGTGCAGGTGTATACATGGCGCAGGTGTATACATGGTGCAGGTGTATTCATGGTGCAGGTGTATACATGGCACAGGTGTATACATGGTGCAGGTGTATACATGGCGCAGGTGTATACATGGTGCAGGTGTATTCATGGTGCAGGTGTATACATGGTGCAGATGTATACATGGTGCAGATGTATACATGGTGCAGGTGTATACATGGCGCAGATGTATACATGGCGCAGGTGTATACATGGCGCAGGTGTATACATGGTGCAGATGTATACATGGCGCAGGTGTATACATGGCGCAGGTGTATACATGGTGCAGATGTATACATGGCGCAGGTGTATACATGGTGCAGGTGTACACATGGTGCAGGTGTATACATGGTGCACGTGTATACATGGCGCAGGTGTATACATGGCGCAGGTGTATACATGGTGCAGATGTATACATGGCGCAGGTGTATACATGGTGCAGTTGTATACATGGCGCAGGTGTATACATGGTGCAGGTGTATGCATGGTGCAGGTGTATACATGGCGCAGGTGTATACATGGTGCAGATGTATACATGGCGCAGGTGTATACATGGTGCAGATGTATACATGGCGCAGGTGTATACATGGTGCAGTTGTATACATGGCGCAGGTGTATACATGGTGCAGGTGTATACATGGTGCAGGTGTATACATGGTGCAGGTGTATACGTGGTGCAGATGTATACATGGTGCAGGTGTATACATGGTGCAGGTGTATACGTGGTGCAGATGTATACATGGTGCAGGTGTATACATGGTGCAGGTGTATGCATGGTGCAGGTGTGTACATGGCACAGGCTGCACATTGTACAGGATATACAGGGACTATATTACAGAGGCTGCAGATGTATACATGGTGCAGGTGTATACATGGTGCAGGTGTATACATGGCACAGGTATATATATGGTGCAGGTGTATACATGGTGCAGGTGTATACATGGTGCAGATGTATACATGGTGCAGGTGTATGCATGGTGCAGATGTATGCATGGTGCAGATGTATACATGGTGCAGGTGTATACATGGTGCAGGTATATATATGGTGCAGGTGTATACATGGTGCAGGTGTATACATGGTGCAGATGTATACATGGTGCAGGTGTATAAATGGTGCAGATGTATACATGGTGCAGGTGTGTACATGGCACAGGCTGCACATTGTACAGGATATACAGGGACTATATTACAGAGGCTGCAGGTGTATACATGGTGCAGGTGTATTCATGGTGCAGGTGTATACATGGTGCAGGTGTATACATGGTGCAGGTGTATTCATGGTGCAGGTGTATACATGGTACAGGTGTATTCATGGTGCAGGTGTATACATGGTGCAGGTGGATACATGGTGCAGGTGTGTACATGGTGCAGGTGTATACATGGTGCAGGTGGATACATGGTGCAGGTGTATACAGGGGATATATTACAGAGGCTGCAGGTGTATACATGGTGCAGGTGTATACATGGTGCAGGTGTATACATGGTGCAGGTGTATACATGGTGCAGGTGTATACAGGGGATATATTACAGAGGCTGCAGGTGTATACATGGTGCAGGTGTATACATGGTGCAGGTGTATACATGGTGCAGGTGTATACATGGCACAGGTGTATACATGGTGCAGGTGTATACATGGTGCAGATGTATACATGGTGCAGGTGTATACATGGTGCAGGTGTATACATGGTGCAGGTGTATTCATGGTGCAGGTGTATACATGGTGCAGGTGGATACATGGTGCAGGTGTGTACATGGTGCAGGTGTATACATGGTGCAGGTGTATACATGGTGCAGGTGGATACATGGTGCAGGTGTATACAGGGGATATATTACAGAGGCTGCAGGTGTATACATGGTGCGGTGCAGGTGTATACATGGTGCAGGTGTATACATGGTGCAGGTGTATACAGGGTGCAGACTACACATTGTACAGGATAAGCAGCGCAGAGTCTTGAGGGTTTTCTCCCAGTAACATGTCAGTCGGAAATGTCTGAATACATTAAGTAAATTCTTTGAAGTTCTCCTGACAATTCCCTTCCCGCAGCTGTTACTAGGAGTGAATATGGTGGAAAGTTCCTGCACACGACCTCCATGACCGCGAGCTGAGATCCTGCACATTATCTCCTGAGAGTCACACTGCGGCTCATCCCGGATCCGTACATTTCCCAGGGACATCACTCACAGTCTCCTTACACAGGGACAAGCCTGTAATGTGTTATGTGACTTTATTTTATGGAATATGATTGGTGACATCAGAGATGAAGGACTGCGATGGTGAAGTGTTATGTACAGGAAAAGCCGGACGCATCATTTCTAGATAAGATTGTTTAGGAAAGATGGAAAATCATGAAGATAAAAAGATTTCCCACGAAGAAGATCTCCCCAGGGACGTCTTGTCAGAGATGAGGGGAAGGAGCTTTAGTCTTGTGGTTGTAGGTGGTTACTTATGGATAATTCATCTGCTCTGCGACAAGATGGATAGTGGATTAATCACTTACTGATATTGGGGGGGGGGGAGTCTGAATCCATGGACTGAATGCTGTAACTTCTGTTCCATCCCTTTTTATATAAACTATGGACCATGAAGTATCCGGGCGCCTTGACTGCTAAAAGAGAAGGATTCTGTGTGTCTCAACATGAAATGGAAAGTATCTGGAGGGACGTTTCATAGAACTTTCTCTTGAATTCTCTTGGGGAGATTTACAATGGAAACTGGTGCAGAAGACATTTAAAAACCCTGATCTCCGCCTACTTTGGCCGTGGTTAGGGCGGAGACTGAGGCGGACAGGGGCGTGACTGACGCCCTATTTACCATAGTTCCGGCCAATTTTCTGTAGCTGAAATCTCTGCCAGGTCAAATCTGGTCTAAATAGGACCGACCTGGCAGAGATTGTCCAGAGCCTCTTAGTAGATCCGACTGCTGTGCGAGGGTGGGGGAGATTTTAAGACTGGAGTTTAAAATGCCAGTGTATTCTATGACGGCTCCTATTTAACAAACAGTAAAATATGATACAATATGATACAAGATATATTTGGTTATATGATATAGTGCTTTTGACTCTGATCATTGTTTTCCTGGTATCTTGATCTTTGGCTTCTATTCAGACTATTCTACTATCTTGTGATTTTGTACTGAGTTTGGCCCCTTTGTTGTGACCTTGCTCATGTGACTATTCTTATCTGCTTGTACTATTTTGACTTTGTCTGTGTTTTGCACATTGGCACAGGGAGGGATCATCAACCATTTACTGGCCACCACCTTGGTGGTATGGCTGCCTGGACTGCATGAAAGTACACGTGCCGAAGGAAATAGGGGTTTTCTGGGACCGTGGTTAAAAAATGTTTTTTTATGGGGACCTCAAAATTTGTGGCCAGATCACAGCCCCGATAGAGGTCTACGGTGCCTGGTCATGTTGCCGTGAGCACTCCTTGTTTCACTGCACCATGACCTGGTCGGGCGGCCGAGGTGTAAATTATGGGACATGACCTATACTTTGCCGTTTCGTGGAGGACGGTTCGCTTTCTATAGAGAAGGGACCTCACCCTCCTCTCTCCTGCACGTGTGCTTGTCCAGGTTACGGCCCGTGTTCTGGACTGTGCGAGCACACATTGGTGAGCATGAGGCCTAAAATAAAGAACATCAAGCCCGGCCAAACTATCACATAACAGTAGACAAAAAATCCACATACAAACCGCATGGATAATACCAATGATAGAGACATTTAGGTAACAGGCCCTGTATCACTGAAACGGGGGTTCTCCAAGTTGTAATAAACTTCATTTATTTATCTGGTCTTGCTCAAGAGCTCGTGGTTTCCATGGTTCTTGTATTCTGTATGGGGTAGGATCCCTATCAGGGCACCGTCCACAGGCCAAGTGTGCAAGGGCAGCGCACAAATGGTGATAAGACGCAGGTTAGACCAGAAAGGTGACATGTTTCAAAACGTGTCACTTCTAGGAGGCAAAAAATTGTGTACAGGATAAATTCTCCCCCCTCAATGGTTCAGGTAAAAGATGTGAAACATATGAGATTTATCATATATTGTGTCTTTCTATGCTGAGTGAAGCTGATGTGGAATAATGCTCATACTCGGAGCAGCAGATGAATTTATTGCTTTTGGCAGTGACATTTTATTAAAGTCTGATTCATCACAAGTTCAAATGAATTCATCATAAAAACCTTCTCCAGTGATTCCCTTAATCCGTCCACACGAGATGAAATGAAAAGCCTTTCCCCGTTTAAATCTTCCAATTGCTGCTGATGGCACAAAGCAAAGGGGAGATGAAACCACCCGGGGACATCTGTATAAGGGTCTCCCGCAGTTTGTTCTATTGGGCTGAGAAGATGCTGAATTTCTTCTGGGTCATTTCAGTCGGTAGTCTTTAAGGTGCTCTAGTGGCTGGACTGCTGAATGAAACCACTACTACTACCTGACTCTCTGCAAACTATGCTCTGAAGCAGCAAGGGTTAACATGCTCACCCCCTCAGAGCTCAGTGTGAACTATCAACTTCGCTGGTTGAAGATTTTCTTGCTAGTTCTATTCTCTGCGCTTCGCTTGCTATACATTTGTACTTCTGGTTTCCAATACTTGGCCCTTGTTCTGGACTATCCTTTTGTGCATGTGATTCTGTAGCTTATATTCTATTTCAGTAGTGACCACGATTGCTTACAATCCTTATAGCGTTTATCTGTTTGTTTGGCTTGTTTCGTGTCTGCTCTCAGTGTCGGGAGGTGCCGTCTTCATGGTTGTCTACAGTGTAACGCAGAGGCAAGAGGACAGGGATGTTGTGGGCTGGATTTTTAAGGTGCACTGTCGTATCTGTCCAGAGTCCCCAAATATAATGAGTACTCCATTCAAAACTGACACACTTCAAAAACCTAAATGCCCCACAGGGCTATTACTGGACTCAGCTATTTTACTACTAAGGACGGTGTTCTGTGCAAAATGTGCCAACAACTTTCTGCTTCTTAAATCGATGGAATAAAGCCTTAAGGTTTTTCACTGGTCATGCTGGAGGACCCATTGTTTTTTTCCCATATGTTACAGATAGTTGGAGGTCTTACCACTGTGACCAGGACAATGGGGGACCAACAGTCTCCCTCTTAATGGAGAACTGAGCCTCTTGCATGACTGGAGGTCCATTTACTCTATCGGCGCTGTGCAAGAACATAGTCCTACAACTAAGTACAAAAAATTGTAATGTGGGTCCTCATTGCATTTAAGGACGATTTTTGGATCTACCTTTCTCTTGATAACTTGGGGTTCTGGCTGTGACTGAGACACCTCCTACAACGATAAATCACATTTCACCATCAAAAGTCTAAGATGCTGCAATGGTTTGAGGCTTTCATGGTTTAGGCCCTTACTTCTCAGCTGTGGTGGGGGTGATTTTGATGCTTTCAGCTGTGTGACAATGGCTTGAGGAAGATTATCTCAGCATGTAGGGGTCCTTGTTCTCCAAGCAACGTCCATAAGCATTCTGTGTGATGAGGTTGTTATGGACAAACTCAAGTGGCCTCAACAAAACCTTGGTCTTAACTCTGTTATTATCCTTTGGATGAATTTGAAAGACAAACGTTCTCATCCAACATCAGTACCAAACCTTGAAGATTCCCTGAAGGCTGAAGGGACAAAAATTCACGTAAATACTTTACTTCAGTGAGCAGAGTGGAGAGGCCTTTACATCCACAAAGGATCTATAAAGGTCTGGGGTTGGGTGAGTGCCTTTGTGAAAGAATCCTCACTCGTCCATGATGGAATATTCCAGGAAGAAAGGGAAAAAAGCGCAAATAGACTCAAGTGAAATCTTTCAAATGGAAAAGAGAACAAGTGGTTTGTCTCTCACCTGGTGTCAGAAGTTTTAGGTGTATCGGATCCTTGGAGACGCTGCTTGCCACAAGATACCTGCCCGCTCTCCCAGAAGGCGGATTGGCAAAAGGTACAGGTGCACAAAGAGTTTTTGGTCTCGAGATCCACAAAGGATGAAAAGTGTTGGCAAGTTTCTCTTACAATCTCCTTATGATCCTATTAGGACTTCCATTAGCCCTCTCTAAGATACACCACCTTTGTCTGATACCGATATAAAGAAGCTCAAGTGTTATTGACTATTTCAAGTTGGCAGAATTTTTTTCCACTGATCGATCGTCCATAACTGAAGACCTTCAGCACTGAACCAGTACTAGGAACCAATGCCATCCAGAACCAATGTGAAAAATTCCTTTGTATAAACGAGTTCCATGGATATCAGTGAGGTTATTGTGGAGGGGCACTGGACCAGTACCGGGAACCGATGCCATCCGGAACCAATGTGAAAAATTCCTTTGTATAAACGAGTTCCATGGATATCAGTGAGGTTATTGTGGAGGTCACCGTATGCCCTGATATGGGATGTTAAATATTTACCAAGAATCGTAATGTGCCGGCCACACATTTGCTGCACTTGGCTTCAGGATGGGTTATCCAACGAGTTTATTATCATTAATGACACTTCCTGAAAAAGCCGAAAGCAACGCCTTCCGGGGACAGAGAACTTTTACCAGAAACAGCGTTCTATGACATTTCTATACTTTTATATTTTGGCCCTATCCGGGTAGGTTTTATCTTTTTAGTACTTGGGTCAAGAATATACCGGACAATGTCCTTGGAGTTATATTAAGAATCCTGACCAGACGTAGAATTCTCTTACATTTTTACCATTGTCTGATAAGCTCATAATGTAGACAAATGTCTTATTATATCATTTACATTTTTTATGTATTTTATGGTAATTCCATTAATTTTTCCGAACCTATACTGAGACTTTCTACTCATGATAAAGTTAAAGGAAAGTTTGAAGCAGACAAAAGTCAATTAAAGTTTTCTGGCGAGTTAGCGAGAGCTTATAAGTCATTGGGATTATTTCGGGATTCTCTGGTGATCACAAGACGGTGAGAAGTAATGAGAAACCTTGTAGATAATGAGAAAAATGTTTTTAGAATCCCCAATGAGTTTCTGCTCTCCTTACGTCTTACCTTTCAGTTCTCCTACAGATTTGGCTGTGGAAACAAACCCAAGGTCAGGAAATGTTTTCTGGGACCCTCGTCTTGTGGCCTTCAGCAGTTTCTCACCTGCTTATACTGTATCGGAGGGTAAAGAGTCAGATTCGGACAATCGGCTTCTGCATTAGTGTCAGATTATTTTACATTATAAAAGTTTTTAGATTCTTATAAGGACGTAGTTCTGAGCTTTTAAATTCAGTTCCAGATGGACGCAGTAGGTCGCGTTACGTTGGTTTTTAAAATACACTAATTTTTGTTAATAGTTGACAGGTTGTTAGTCAATGATACGACATTAGGAAATGAAAAAAATAT
The DNA here is from genome assembly GCF_040894005.1 of Engystomops pustulosus. Lineage (NCBI taxonomy): Eukaryota > Metazoa > Chordata > Amphibia > Anura > Leptodactylidae > Engystomops > Engystomops pustulosus. Next base: position 79,635,463 of record NC_092421.1, read on the forward strand.
TGAAATGGTCACTCAGTAACTTCCCAATTGGCATATTAGGTACAAGTGAATATACTGTATGAAAGTGAGAAAAATCCTTCCTTCTGCACTTACTGGGCTCTTTCCCTCTCTACTACTTGCCTCATGTGAGAACATTGAACTGACAAGCTCTGTGCCTCCATGTGAGTGCACTAAATAGTAGCTGAGAAACTATTGTATTATTACCATGTTCTATACACTGTAGACGAGACTAGAGCGGTAACGCCTGCCGTGTGTGAACAGACACCAATACAATTGCTGGACAGGGGAGGGTTAAGGACCAAGTCTGAGCTTCTGGATAGCAAGTTATGGGGTGTCACAGTGTCCAATGCGCTGTACAACAGAAGAAGAAATGAATCCAGTAAAATCCAACAGTTTATTCAAGCAATATGGGACCAAGAAGCAAAACCCTTGGAGCTATGGGCCACTTTGTGTGGCTTGTGCTTCCCCGGGCTCATTGAGGAGAATGGAGCCCTGGCTCTATTGTGTTTGGCCCCTGGCTCTATTGTGTTTGGCCCCTGGCTCTATTGTGTTTGGCCCCTGGCTCTATTGTGTTTGGCCCCTGGCTCTATTGTGTTTGGCCCCTGGCCCCTGGCTCTATTGTGTTTGGCCCCTGGCCCCTGGCTCTATTGTGTTTGGCCCCTGGCTCTATTGTGTTTGGCCCCTGGCTCTATTGTGTTTGGCCCCTGGCCCCTGGCTCTATTGTGTTTGGCCCCTGGCTCTATTGTGTTTGGCCCCTGGCCCTATTGTGTTTGGCCCCTGGCCCCTGGCTCTATTGTGTTTGGCCCCTGGCTCTATTGTGTTTGGCCCCTGGCCCTATTGTGTTTGGCCCCTGGCTCTATTGTGTTTGGTAGGTTTCTTTGTCCTGCACGAGCTGAATAAAGCGTTGGATTTCTCCGGTGAGTGCTCGGACTCTTTCCTTCTCCAGTTACTTTGCTTTTTGGTGTATTATGGGGCCGCTCTCTATGGCTCCAGTGTAAGGGGAAAAGAGCCCTAATTTAATTTGTCAACTGGAGTTCTGTAATATGGGAGGTAAATGTTACATACAAATCATTAAAAGGGACCGTGATACAAAACATGCTGTATCGGCAGCAAAGAAGCGAATGGAAAACGGAAGGGTAGAAAAAGGAAGATAAACAAGTGCTGCACATGATAAGCCTCACATCACGAGACGTAAACTCCCAAGTGTGAAGCAAACAAAATGATATCATCCAGAGAAACATGGAGAGGACCAGTGCGCGACAAATTAAAAAATGTCGGCAAGTAAAACTTTCAATTCACTATTTTTTGGCATTTATGAAAGTAATTTTTTTTATTCCGTTGTTTGTTCTTTACTTTTTCTTCCCTTTGTGTAGTTTTATTTTTGTTTCAACAGGTTCATTTTATTCATTTATTGTAGGGATCAACCAAATAATCGGAGAAATGTTTATGGAAAATTGGTGGAATTTATCAAGACTCCAGAATCCTGGCAGCAAAGATTTTAGGATTTAAGTACAGAAAAATGTTAAAAGACTCGTCCAGGATCTGACTTTTTTACACGGGCCTGAGGGGATGTAACAAACAACATTGCCTTCCTCTCCCCGGCGCTTCGATCCAGCACAGCGACTCCTGTCCAGTCTCTGTATCCAGAGGCTCAGCAGTGGCGTCACGTTGATAGCACATGCCCGCCGAGGCCTGCAGCCTACTGGCTCTAGTGACTGTCCATGACACAACACCGCTGATGGGAGGCCTCGCACTGGACCGCAGGCACAGACAGAGGCAAGTGCAGGTTGTTTGTTATTTTTATACCTCTTACAAAAAGTGATAAACTGTGTTCTGCCCAGCACAGGGCTGTTCATGAAGCTTAGTCATGGCTGCTGCTTTGCACAAATATAAATGGACTGGAGTAAAAGTTTTAGAATAGTCTACAATGGTCCACAATGGAACTGGACCATTTGGAGGTAGTAAAAGTTCTAACAAGGTTTATGCCTGAGAATAAGGATCAGAGCCGCGGAAGGCGAGAGGCACTCAGCCTCACCTGGAAGCTCCAGACTCGGGTTCATTGACACAACCTCATGCGGGTGATAAGTCTGGAGCCCTCTCCCTCTTCTCCGCGTAGGGAGACAGGGTTGTCAGCTGTCCCTGTGGTTGCCCTGATTCTCTCGATCTTTCTTTGGACAATCCCTTTAAAACTTTCGGCACTTTTAGCCAATCCCGCTAAGTTGTTGTAAACCACCAAATTGGGACTTATTTACTAAGGGTCCCGCGACCGCATTTTTGTCGGGTTTCCTGACTTTTCGAGGATCGCACCAGGACTGTGTTGCACGCGATCGTTTTGTGTCGCAAACGCGTCGCCTTTCAGGCGACACAAATTGGGGGAGGGCTATCGGATGATCCGACGGATTCGGACTGAGTGCGGGATTTAACTATTCAAATTGTGTCACAGGCCGAGCGCTGACATGCACCTGGAAGAAGAAGGTGAACTCCGGGGACCTGAGCGGGGAAGTGACACATGCAGGATATCAGACGCAGGATCTTGTTGAATTGCGCAAAGTTCATCCTCGTCGGACAACGCACCTTGGGGATCGCACAATGTGCCCCATTGTAAGAAGATGTGTCGATATATATCTCACATCTCTGATAAATTCTGAATAATTCACAGCAATACAGACCTCTAAGCAAAAATCAACTTTAAAATTGGGAGCTGGTTGGTTGGTTGCAGGAACAAGCCTCTAGATTAATGGCGGCTTCAAGGAGAGAAGGAAAACACTGAATATGTGTCTACAGGCGATAGATATTGGGAAAGATTTTATGAAATTTGGCTTCCATTTTCCTTGAATGTATATACAACTTCTCTAAATAGAATGAGGTATATAATGGGATCCAGGGCGAGGGTCTCAGGGACATCCCGGCCACATGACGGCACAAAGGAAGTTTTACTTTCTGTATGAAAACTTTCCAATAAAGTTTAACAAATTGAAGAGCTGCATATACAGATATGTAAGACTGTGTATTTCTGCACGATTTCTCATGATAATAAAACCTCTGCACTTCTGCTTTCTGTAAGTGCGGAGTGAGGAGAACACATTTTGCTTTTGCTCTAGCAGAGACGTGTTTTCTTATAATTGATTTTATTTTGCTGAAGCAAGAAAACACATAAAACTGCAAACAGACAGACGAAGGGTTTACACAATCTGGAAAAGAAAGGGGAAAAGTAAATAGAAAGATACAAATGTCTAATACTAGAGAAAAGTGCAACAAGAATCATTTATCCAAAGAATTGAGCGTTGCAGGAAACTGTCTTATGTCTGGTACACGGCTGTTTAGAACTCTGCTTCGTCTTACAATTTTATAGTAGATGCTTCTTTATACAGATATGGATGGACTGGGGTAATTGTTTATCAATCTTTTAGGCTGCACATGACCACGGTCAGTCTTTGAAAAACGGACCATATACTGCCTGGATTCGATGGACCACAGAGCAGAGGACGCGACTCATGTGCATCTTAGTTATATCTAATGCACCAAGTCCCTTTTCGCAGAAAAACCGCAGCGCTGACTGTGATCATGATAACAATGTGGTGCAGCAGTTCTGCAGGGAAGAAGGGACTCATTGGGGCTTATTTACTAAGAGTCCGCAAATCGCACTTTCGTCTAATTTTTGTAATTTTCGGGATTTGTGCCGCTGTGACAGGTGTTTAACTGGGGATTGTGTCGCACGCAATCAAATTGTGGTGGAGCTGCGCTGGTTTCTTGCAACAGAAATCAGGCTGCGTGCCAACTATACTGATGTGCAGTCGGCCTTAAAGGGAATCTGTCAGCAGTTGTGGTCACATGTAGCTGCAGATAGTTTTCTATACGTTTTTGTATGTTTTAAATAGTGACAGGACTGTGAAAAGTGTAATTATCCAGTTATAATCCAGCTCTGCATCTCCTATAAGGGCTCTGGAAGGTTCTTTCAGCCTGAAGAGCTTTCTGCTCTCTGCACTGAGCTGCTACTCAGCCCCTCCCCTCTGCTACAAGGAGGGGAGGAGCTGAAAGACTCTACCAGAGCACTTGCTGGAGCACCAATCATGAACTAAATGTTCACTCTTCACCGTCCTGCTGTTGCTTACTACACACAAAGATATGGTTACACAGATCTCCAGGGATCTATCCGCAGTTTATTATAGTCATAGCTGATGATTGATTCCATTTAAAGCCTCACAATTCTAAAAGTATCAATATTACATGATATCTGTGTCCATAAATGACAATTATGTTACAAAAACTTATAAGACCTCCTATGTGAGCACCTATGTCCCGCACCATCCTGAAGCTGGCAGTCGGAGGGATGGTGAGAATCGAAGCCAAGAAGAGCTGCCAGGTCTTCAATATGAACACTGGCTGCAGGCAGCCTACATTGGTCTGATAGGTTCCTTTTACGTAGCAATTAGTTATATAGTAAATATCAGACTGCACAGGTCATTGCCATATACTGATGACTATTCATATCGGCACAATGACAGTCGCCGGTGTCGGCTTCCACTGACAGCTGTTCCCTTCGGCGTGTAGGAAAACACACAGAGCACTGAGACTCCGCTTCCAGCTTATCTGGCATATTGGAAATTAATTAGACAGGTTTATTTTATTATTTTGGTCAGATATCAAGTAGACTTTGTCTTCACTGTATCTGAATATTACAAACGGCGTCTGGTCCTCGCAAAACAGATGACAAAACAAATGAAAAATGTCTGTCCTGGATTATTACATATTTATTAGACACTGAGGTCGTGATGAGTTCTGCCCTTTGTGGGGCGTCTAGTCCGGATCTCAACTGAAAACAATGCAAAATGATAAGAAACCGGAAAATAACAATAATTAGGCAACTGGACTTATCTAAAAATAAGAGATGCCCCGAAGATCAATTCCTTCTACTTTGCCAGTTCTGTGACATTTCCATCTTTTGATATAACCGTAGAGTTTTGCCAGGTTTATCCTGTGGACAGGGGGATGACAATCTGATCTGTGTAGGTCCGGCTACAGGGACCAATCACAGGAATGGACCCCCACGATCACCAGAACAGGGGTCTCAGTCTCACTAATTGCTGGAGGGGCAGGAAGAGCTTGTATCCTGCTGCTCCGATCAATACTATTTCCATGGTTACCAAAGAATTCAATGGAATGCCGCTCCGTCAATCAGTGAGAACGAGACACACTTCTAATCACTGGGGGTCTAAGCAGTCGGACCCCCACTTATCAGATTTTTTCCCTATCCTAAACATGGTACAACACCCCTAATGAGGAGGTCTCCAAGCACTGGTCACTGAGTCGAGTTGATGGTTCCTGTTATAAAGGAGACCTTGCAGCAATTGTTTCATACCTTTTATCTTTCACAGTTGCTGAATGAGGACTTGTTTTTGTAAGATGTGCCATATTTTTAACTGGCACCAAATTTCGGTATAAATTATTTATCTATAATTCTTCATTACTTTTCTTTACAAGGGATAAAACACACTATGCATACTTAAAACATTTCCCTTACTGCGTCCCCTCAATAAATAAATGCCCTACAAAGTGCCCCCTGAATAAATGTAAGCCCTATACTGTGCCCCAGATATACTATACATTCAAGTCTAATTTCATTGTAAGGACATAGATAGAGCTGAGGGGCTCTTACACCCCCGGCCATCATTCACTGGAGGCACATGGGTGGACCAAAGATAAGATCAGCCATGGTAGGGACCCCCATATCCTTACAGCGGCTGCACCTCCAAACAAACTTATGGAAGTGACAGAATGTAGAAGCAAACACAACGGCTCCTGTATCTAATGTAACATTCTGTAAATTCCAACTATTAGAGGAGAAATGCCGATCTTGTAAACTTCTCCGTTAATTTCTTCACATGGTAAATCCCTACATTTTCTTGCAGATTTGATGAGATATTGTATTCATAAGCTCCAGTAAGAGCAGAAGATCATTCAGTAACAGAAGCTTTTACCCTTTGGTTTTATTCCTCAGAAGATAAAAAACCTCTTATTGCAATTACGAGTATTAGAGATGCGTTATATGGAGAGCATAACCTCTGGATAAGGAGAATGGCTGAAATGAAGCGTCTTATTTTCTTATATAAGTAATCAGTGCGCTAATAACAGGGTCAGGTTCACACAGGGTAATATGCAATTTTGGTCACATTTTTATCAAGAAGAAGTGATCCTAAAGACAAGAAATGTATTAGAGAAAGAATACTCTATTGTTACAATATTACAATCCAATCCCAATAGTTTAAAATATTGCCACTGTGCCAGCTAGACCAGCAGCGGGCTAATACCACTGCCACTGTGCCAGCCAGACCAGCAGCCAGGCTAATACCACTGCCACTGTGCCAGCTAGACCAGCAGCCAGGCTAATACCACTGCCACTGTGCCAGCTAGACCAGCAGCCAGGCTAATACCACTGCCACTGTGCCAGCTAGACCAGCAGCCAGGCTAATACCACTGCCACTGTGCCAGCTAGACCAGCAGGCAGGCTAATACCTCTGCCACTGTGCCAGCCAGGCAAGCAGCCAGGCTAATACCTCTGCCACTGTGCCAGCCAGGCCAGCAGCCAGGCTAATACCTCTGCCACTGTGCAATCCAGGCCAGCAGCAAGCTAATACCTCTGCTACTGTGCCAGCCAGGCCAGCAGCCAGGCTAATACCACTGCCACTGTGCCAGCTAGACCAGCAGCCAGGCTAATACCACTGCCACTGTGCCAGCTAGACCAGCAGCCAGGCTAATACCTCTGCCACTGTGCCAGCCAGACCAGCAGCCAGGCTAATACCACTGCCACTGTGCCAGCCAGACCAGCAGCCATGCTAATACCACTGCCACTGTGCCAGCTAGACCAGCAGCGGGCTAATACCACTGCCACTGTGCCAGCCAGACCAGCAGCCAGGCTAATACCACTGCCACTGTGCCAGCCAGACCAGCAGCCAGGCTAATACCACTGCCACTGTGCCAGCTAGACCAGCAGCCAGGCTAATACCACTGCCACTGTGCCAGCTAGACCAGCAGCCAGGCTAATACCACTGCCACTGTGCCAGCTAGACCAGCAGCCATGCTAATACCACTGCCACTGTGCCAGCTAGACCAGCAGCCAGGCTAATACCTCTGCCACTGTGCCAGCCAGACCAGCAGCCAGGCTAATACCACTGCCACTGTGCCAGCCAGACCAGCAGCCAGGCTAATACCACTGCCACTGTGCCAGCTATACCAGCAGACAGGCTAATACCTCTGCCACTGTGCCAGCCAGGCAAGCAGCCAGGCTAATACCTCTGCCACTGTGCCAGCTAGACCAGCAGCAAGGCTAATACCACTGCCACTGTGCCAGCTAGACCAGCAGCCAGGCTAATACCTCTGCCACTGTGCCAGCCAGACCAGCAGCCAGGCTAATACCACTGCCACTGTGCCAGCCAGACCAGCAGCCAGGCTAATACCACTGCCACTGTGCCAGCCAGACCAGCAGCCAGGCTAATACCACTGCCACTGTGCCAGCCAGACCAGCAGCCAGGCTAATACCACTGCCACTGTGCCAGCTAGACCAGCAGCCAGGCTAATACCTCTGCCACTGTGCCAGCCAGACCAGCAGCCAGGCTAATACCACTGCCACTGTGCCAGCCAGACCAGCAGCCAGGCTAATACCACTGCCACTGTGCCAGCCAGACCAGCAGCCAGGCTAATACCACTGCCACTGTGCTAGCCAGGCCAGCAGGCAGGCCAATACCACTGCCTCTGTGCAAGCCAGGCCAGCAGCCAGGCTCATACCGCTACCACTGTGTCAGCCAAACCAGCAGCCAGGCTAATACAGCTGCCACTGTGCCTGCCATACCAGCAGCCAGGCTAATACCTCTGCCACTGTGCCATCCAGGCCAGCAGCCAGGCTAATACCTCTGCTACTGTGCCAGCCAGGCCAGCAGCCAGGCTAATACCACTGCCACTGTGCCAGCCAGACCAGCAGCAAGGCTAATACCACTGCCACTGTGCCAGCCAGGTCAGCAGCCAGGCTTATATCACTGCCACTGAGCCAGCTAGACCAGTAACCAGGCTAAAACTGCTACCACTGTGCCAGCCAGACCAGCAGCCAGGCTAATACCACTGCCACTGTGCCAGCCAGGCCAGCAGCCATGCTAAAACCTCTGCCACTGTGCCAGCTAGACCAGAAGCCAGGCTAATACCACTGCCACTGTGCCAGCTAGACCAGCAGCCAGGCTAATACCTCTGACACTGTGCCATCCAGGCCAGCAGCCAGGCTAATACCTCTGCTACTGTGCCAGCCAGGCCAGCAGCCAGGCTGATACCACTGCCAATGTGCCAGCCAGACCAGCAGCCAGGCTAATACCACTGCCACTGTGCCAGCCAGGCTAATACCACTGCCACTGTGCCAGCCAGGCCAGCAGCCAGGCTCATACCGCTACCACAGTGCCAGCCAGACCAGCAGCCAGGCTAGTACCACTGCCACTGTGCCAGCCAGACCAGCAGCCAAGCTTATACCACTGCCACTGTGCCAGCTAGACCAGCATCCAGGCTAATACCACTGCCACTGTCTCAGCTGCCACTGTACTATAAAATTATTATATGAGATTCCCCCTTTAAAAACAAAGAGAACGATGCCTACTTTCTGCTGTTCATCCATTTCTTTCCAAAGTTATGGCAATTTCTGTTCTGTAAGTGTTTGAAAAAAAATGGCTGCAGCATGAGGTGCAGAGAGAGAGAGACAGAGAGAGAAAGAGAGAGAAAGTTCTGTAGAATCACAGACTGGGATGGAGGGACTGATATGGAAAAGGGGAGATCTTGTACACATCCAGCTCTGCTACATACACAGAGAGAGCTCTGTCACATGACCTCCTCCTCTGTGAGCAGCAGCCCCTCCCGACCCAGGAGTCCGTAGAGTCTGTAAAGTTAGTTTATACTATGGACTCCAGGGCTTATCAGCAGAGGGAGAGGAAGCAGCTCCTGCAGCACTGAGGTAGTCTGAGGGGGATAGCAAAAAAACTGCTACATTTATGTAACAAAGATAATAGGTAAAGTTGTTTTACATCCCAACATCTATTGATTTGTGGAAATAAAAACCTTTGCAGTTGTTCTTTAACATTGACATTGAGTCATTGACATGGACCTGTCACTCACCAAACGCTGATGACACAAATTCAACAGATGAATATTTCCTTCCCTTGGAACATGCTCTTGGCTCCAGCTTCTGACTGCAAAAATGCCACAACAAGACTCCAGTCTCTTTGGTTTGGGTTTTGAAATTTTTTAATTTCTACTTTTCAGTGTTTATAATGTGTATTTTTTTTCAAAGGCATCAAAAAACACATGCAGTGAAATGCCAAAAATCACAAAAAATAATGTGTATTTCTCCATGAGCTTTCTAGTGGCCAGCTGATGGACCTAACAATGGGACAACATACAAAAGCTCCACATGTACATAAAACTTGTGGACGATATAAAATTGTTGTTGTGGACAGCAACTAATTATCACATTGAGGAATGAATCAATATTAAGCGGCAAAGTGGAATCTCAGGCCCAGCGAGAGTGAAAGAGACAAAGGAAACGGCAGACTTTATAGGTTTATTGATCGCAGGCGACATGTTTACCGAGGATGTAAGATGTAGATGGAAGCCCCTCACCAATTAATTCTGAAGGTTTTGTGTTTGCTTAACGATCTATTGTAACATTCAAGCCCTTTACATAGATGGATGCAAGTATCAGGCTCAGGACGGACATATGAGCCCTAAGTAGCATTTATTTAAATAGCATTTAAATCCGCACATAGAACACAATGAAAAAATCCTTAATTGTCTGAAGTCCGTGCATATAACAATATCCTGCAGAAGGAAGACAATCATAAATGCCCCCATCTGCCCCTGCCGGGTAACAGTTCTGCCCCTGCCGGGTAACAGAGAATGTGATAAAATAAACTGGTGTCTTACCGTGACTCAGGCGTAGCAGGGCAAACGTCACAGGGGTAGGGGATGCAAGGGTCGTATGTTGTCCCTAAATTGTCCCCAATAACTCTGGCCCTGACAAGGTTAGTCCCATGACTCTAACAAATAACAATGTCCCCCAACCTCCCAAAATTCCCTAACGCGTTTCTTCAGATTCCTCGGAGGGATTATAGTGTTGTGGCTGTAAATCATCCAATAGGTCGATGCACTTAGTACAATGCACCTGGGTTAGGGCTTGCTGTAAGCTTGGTCCCGATAAAGAACTGCCGGTCCAGCGCCCAGGTGGTGGAACATGGGACCGTAGTGAGGCTGGCATAAGGATCGCGCCATAAAACATCACTTCTGCTCATTTAAGCCGTAGACCCCGCCCTCTGACGTACCCGATTGGATGCTAATTTCCAAGGCAAAAAATGTAAACAGCCAATGATGTCGCTGAGCATGAATGTGCTTGCGCTGGCGGGAAAGACAAGGTAGACGCGTCTCCTAAGAAGTGCAACGTACCCTGCACTACATCTGTTAAAATGTAGCTATGTATATCGATACAATATCACATGCATTTGTTCTATCCCTACCCTGCCACCGATCTCCTCCAACACATTGAGCGACTTTTGGTATTGCCCTGTTGGGAAGCATCGATGTAGAGGCGTCTCCATTCCCCATGATAAAGGTCTGGGGGCGGTGGAGTCCATCTACAAGGGGGGTGCATTTCAGGCATATAACAGGTTGATTCAAGACCTACTACATTTTTCATTTACTAAAATGTTTTTTGTGTTTGATGGCCGGATTTAGCACCAGCTCAGGGGCACAGCTATGGAGAGCCCGTGTGCCCCTTCATACACCAAATTGCTCCTGGGCTGATGGGAGGCCGCAGTTGTGTTTGGAGATGACCCAGGTCCAGGGATTGAACATATAGGGGCAGATTTACTTACCTGGTCCATTCGCGATCCGGCGGCGCGTTCTCTGAACAGGATTCGGGTCCGGTCGGGATTTATGAAGGTAGTTCCTCCGCCGTCCACCAGGTGGCGCTGCAGCGCTGAAAATCATCTGAACGCACCGGAATACACCGAGCTGGACCAGGTGAAGGTAAGCGCTTCCCAAGCGACACATTTTCGGTTTTTAAATGCGGCGTTTTTTCCGAATCCGTCGGGTTTTCGTTCGGCCACGCCCCCCGATTTCCGTCGCGTGCATGCCAGCGCCGATGCGCCACAATCCGATCGCGTGCGCCAAAATCCCGAGGCAATTCAGGTACAATCGTCGCAAATCGTAAATATTTGGGTAACACGTCGGGAAAACTCGAATCGGGCCCTTAGTAAATGACCCCATAGACCTTATTTTACATTATATTGACGACATATTCATCTTGTGGACTAGAGGACCATTTGGCTTCATGGAATTTGTAAACTCCTTAAATCTTCACCATACAGGCTTATGTTTCCCATCTGAAATCCATGAGTGGTGTCTCCCCTTCCTTGTGTTAATAACTGTAGTCACAGTCTCTTCATATATCAATTTATCGCAAACCAATAGCGACCAGTTTGTTATTACAGTGGGATAGTCATCACGCACACCCCCTGCAGAACTCATACGTACGTGGTTCTACAAATTGGAGAAATACACAGGATAAGAAACTGAGGGTTATAGCCACATGTGGCAAGGAGGAAGCAAGGCTAATCCTGGAAATAATGGGCCCATCCTCCTGATGGATTAGGACTTGAAGTATCCACTTGGTCCCAGCGCCCTTATTACTTTTCATAAAACATGATCCATCAAACATTGACTGGTCAACAGCCACTACGTGGCCCCAAAATCTGTAGGTACGTGGCTTGATAGGAAAGTAAAAGGTAGTTACAGATGTGGTGGTTGCTTTGCATGACCCTACATGTAGATAGGCAATGTTACTGGAAAAAGCCACACTCAATCAGAGACTACAACGACCTCCAGTCTAGGTCACTCTATAGGAGGCAGGTCTGGCCACTGTAGGTTGCTGGTGGTCACTTACAGATATGCCCCTGGGCCTATGGCGGACTGATGGAATAATGTGGTGGATTATATGACCCCCTCCTTCCCAATGTCACATTTGGAGTATTCTTTATGTCGTTAGGATAGATATGGTTATCCTCAATTGAACGCCTTCTGGTTATCTTAGGGTTTATCCGCAATGTCTTTTGCACCTGCGCATTATACATTTTATTCATCGTCCGTAAACAATTCCAGTCTGGTCTATAACCGCTGCATTATATTTCCATACAGTCCATTAACATGTTGTGAATGCATCTGGCAGCTCTTGAATTCATTGGGTAGTGATATACTGGATAGTAGTGACCTACCTGCTGTGCACATAAGTGGACTCTATGGGGCTCATTTACTAAGGGTCCGCGGAGCGCATTTTCCTCGGGTTTCCCGACGATTTCCATTTTGCGCCGCATTTAACAGGGGACTTTGGCGCATGCGATCGGATTTTGGCGCATGGGTGCCGTCTTGCACATGACACAAATGGGGGGGGGGGGGCGGGCACTTACAAGCACCGGGAAGAAGAAGGTGAACTCCAGCGGACCTCGGCGGGGAAGCGCCGGATTCAGGAACTTCGTGAATCACACCGGACTTCATCTTCGTCGGACCGTCGAAGGACTGGGTAAGTAAATTTGCCCCTATGTCTGTATTAATGCAGGCTCCGTTGTATCTCCTAGGAGATGCGTCTACCTTGCTGGGTTAGCGCATGCGCATTCGTGCCCTTCCATGGCGGTTTACATTGGGGTCCGCTATACTAACGCAGGGTTCCCGCCTTATGCCACGTGCGTTTCACCTTGGAAATTAGCATCCAATCAGGTACATCGGAGGGCGGGGTCTACGGCTTAAATGAGCAGAAGTGATGTTTTATGGCGCGATCCTTATGCTAGCCTCACTATGGTCCCATGTTCCACCACCTGGGCGCTGGATCGGCAGTTCTTTATCGGGACCAAGCTTACAGCAAGCCCTAACCCAGGTGCATTGTACTAAGTGCATCGCCCTATTGGATGATATACAGCCGCAACACTATAATCCCTCCGAAGAATCTGAAGAAACGCGTCAGGGAATTTCGTGAGGATGGGGGACATTGTATTTTTATAGGGTCAGTCATGGGACTGCCATTATCAGGGCTGGAGTTATTGGGGACAATTTAGGGACAACATAGGACCCTTGCATGCCCTACCCCTGTGACGCTTAGCCCTGCTACGCCTGACTGGCAGGGGCAGATCTGGGCATTTATGATTGGATATTGTTATATGCACTTCAGACAATTAAGGATTTTTCTTGTGTTGTATGTGCGGCTCTACTACTACTCCTAGAGGAGATTCTCGGCTGGTTTGTGTAGAGTGACGACTTATGTTCTATATATTGTGGCTCATGTTTGTATTTCATAGACTTAGTTTAATGTCGACCAATCATTTGACTTCCACATTCCCGTCTTTTTATTTTCTGCACCTGAATCCTATAAAATCCTATAAAAGTCTATGTTTTCCTGACTGTATAGCTGTACAGGGCTGGCTGCAGGTTTTGGGAACATCACATTCACGCCAAGAACTTTGGCTGATGGTAAATGTTTATTAATTACGCACGAGCACCTGCAGCCGCCAACCCCGGCCAAGCCGTGATGGGAAGCGCAGGACACTTACAGGAGTCCATGCTATTACTCCCCAAGCACAGTCGTAGCTATAACTAATATGTAGACTTGTTTTTATGAAACAAAAAGTGCTCAAAGTTTAACTAGTGCTTACAATGATATGACTTCAGCAGCCTCATGCTTTATCCCCTACTCCACACCATCCCTCTCCCTCCTCTGTCTGCGCAATGTATATGACAGGCAGAGGGAGGGGGAGGGAGCTGGATCAGTGTGAAGAATAAGACACAAGCACACATAGGCTGCAGCTGCCCCCCATCCCCGGCGTAGCAGGTCAGAATATCCTCATTCCTCATACTCTGGCCTGGGCAGTATAATCAGGCCTGGTGGGGTATACTTTGACCTGGGGGGTATAATCTGGCCTGGGGGGTATGCTCTGGCCTGGGGGGTATAATCTGGCCTGGGGGTATGATCTGGCCTGGGGGGTATGATCTGGCCTTGGGGTATACTTTGGCCTGGGGGTGGTATACTCTGGCCTGGGGTTGTATACTCTGGCCTCAGGGGTATAATCTGACCTGGGGGGGTATAAACTGGTCCTGGGGTATACTTTGACCTGGGGGGGTATAATCTGGCCTTGGGGTATACTTTGGCCTGGGGGGTATAATCTGGCCTTGGAGTATACTTTGGCCTGGGGGGGGGGTATACTCTGGCCCGGGGGGGTATACTTTGGCCTGGGGGGGGTATAATCTGGCCTTGGGGTATACTTTGGCCTGGGGGGGTATACTCTGGCCTGGGGGGGGGTATACTTTGGCCTTGGGGGGTATACTCTAGCCTGGGGGGGTATACTCTGGCCTGGGGGGGGGTATACTTTGGCCTGGGGGGGGTATACTCTGGCCTGGGGGGGGGTATACTTTGGCCTGGGGGGGTATACTCTGGACTGGGGGGGGGGTATAATCTGGCCGAGGGGGGTATAATCTGGCCGAGGGGGGTATACTCTGGCCTGGGGGGTATAATCTGGCCTGGGGGTATACTTTGGCCTGGGGGGGGGTATAATCTGGCCTGGGGGTGTACACTGCCCTGTTACACTGGGACTTACTGCTGGCAGGAATGTGAAGTAAACTTATATAAAGTACTGAAATGCTTCAGAATGCAGACAAAGGCATTTTTAGAATCAGCATAATAGAAGCTATTGGGACCTGTCACCAGCTAAAAATGACATTCCTGGTGACAGGTTTCCTTTAAGGCCATGAAGCAGCTGTAACATATCAGTAAATGCGGGTAACAGAGCAGAGTTCAGGTTCAGATAAGATGCCCCATAATCACGGGAAGGAAAAAGAAAATATACAAATCAGCTAAATCCGCCTTAATAAATGAACATAAATATTCATATTAAAAGATCAGACAAACCCAACAGATTGGAACAACTCAGTCCCTAAAGTCCCTCCTATAATCACGGCTTCTGATCCAGGTTAAGCCGTTGCCATTTGAAGATTGATTTTAACATTTCTTCCTATTTTCTTCACTGCGCAGGATACATAGGGATCCAGTCTATTCCAGAAGAACGTCTGATCAGGAAGGAAGGATGAATCCGGTCATGTGAGGGAGAGATACTTTGTGTCGATGTATATTTGGAAGTAACAGTGTGACGGAAATGAATGATCCCATTGGGGTCACTGCCTATAAATAGAGTCAGAGCTCAGGGAGTAGCTGAATGATTAGGCAGATTTTGTGATTCCTCCAGCTAATTCCCTCTACATACAAGCACCAATGTTCCACAATGACCTAGAAACCTCCGTGACACACATTAATCCTGCGCTTTTAATCTGCTGCAGCAATTACTTCCACAATTGTAGATCCAGTCCCAGACTACGGTTTCCATGTAGTTTTGTACCCAGGGCTCCGTCCATTTACTTATTGAGGTGCGATGAGCTAATTCTGGCACAAGTCTTATGGTTTGGAGTTCAGCAATGGATCGGTAATTAATAAAATATCGTTACACAATTCTGTAATAAATGTATAAATTATAGAACAGAACGGAAGAGAATATACATCATTGCTTTCCCTTGTATTATATGTGGATGAAGTTTTGGGGCTATAGATCGCCCCCCCCCCCCCCCCCCACATGGAGACTACATGAAGAAGTATTTATTACTTGGTCCAACTTTCTGTATTTTGGTAAATATTCCAACAAAACATAATACACTGCAACCCTCAGGAGATATAACAATGTTTGATCTGTGGAGGATCAACAGCTGGAACCTCCATCAATCAGCAAGTTCTCTCCTTTGCTTTGGTAAGGAGCCAGGGCGACCCTTTAATATAACTAGTAGGATTCCTGAGAGTAAAGTAGAGGTGCGGAAACGTTCTTCACAAGCGCGCTATTCTCGGATGCACACGTGTCCCATTCTGTCAGTGCCTATACATTTTATGGTAAGATGCGATACAATACAAGACGATATGATAATATTTCATGGACCCCCGGGGGAAATTCCCATTGTACGGGATGACAATTGCTATACACTTAGAGATAGAGCTTAGAGATAAGCTTGCATTACAGTTACATACATGCATACTAACATAGTTACCAGAAGCGACACAGGATATCGGGCGCACAAATCGCGGCAGGGGGCATCATCGTCGAACAATGCACTTTTGGTGAACTCCGCAGCCGGGTAAGTAAATGTGCCCCATTATAATGTAGCACAATATGGTTAACATAACCACATTACATTACGTGTGGGAAAACAATTATGGCACGTAATACATCAGTGACAATGACAATAGACAGGGGGTTGCACGCACGGAGGTTACTACAGTAGGGGCGTCAGTGCGGAGCTTAGAGTGATTGTGGTGAAAGTGTGAGGCGCTGCTGTTGGTTTGAAGATAAGCTGCCTGGTGGCGGCTACCACTGGAGCCTGGGTACAACGTTCCTTCTGACTTGCCATAAGGCACTGGTTGTGATAACTTGCATTTCAGGGGCTCCGCTGATGCTGTAACAGCTGCCCTTGCCTGCTAGGTGCCAGTGCTCTGCTGCACCCAGTCAAGCAACATGGATCTGCTTGGTGCTGAAAGAGGGTTGGAAGAAGAACTTAGGGTTGGAGTGCAAAGTTGGTGCCGTGCTGCAATGCCAAGGCCACTGCTGCTGCATGGGCAAGGAGACTGATGGGCCTAGACTGATGGTGCATGGGGACCTTGGCAGGTCAAGAGGGCAGTGCAGCACAGTGCTCTAGGGTCCTCAATAGGACCTGGTGCTAGGAGCAAGATCAGAGGGTTGCAGCAGGCTCTAGGTACCTAGAATAGGCCCTGGATCTTGATGTGCTGTCCTCATTGCAGCCGATGCGACAGATGCTTTGCAGGTCAGGGTCCACATGATGGGGGGCAGGACGCCTCTTGGGCCCGAACAACAAGCGGCTTATTTCTGAGCTCTACCCTGCCACAGGGAACCCCAAGGTGCAGCCACCGGATTGTGAGTAAGACATCTGGGCTCAATGGGAGCAGGGCAGGACACTCACCGGATCTCTGGTCGCCTGCCGCTGCATGTCTCGAAACTGGTGTCTGTGCAGTGGTGAGATAATGGGATAAACAGGGCTGACAAACTGGGGAAAGACATGGGAAATGCTGAAGGCTTGAAAAGCTGTACCTGATGCACAGGCGGCCATCTAAAGTGCCGCCATCTTGAATATCTTGAATATCTGGAATTAATATAGACATATTAAGCAGAGGAAAGATTCCTGCTGCTGTAAAAAGAAATGGAACCCATTTATGGTCCTGCCTTGTATAGAACAGAACGTTTTTTTACTGCACATCTGTCCAATGATCACTGAGCTCAATCCTCAATTCCTGCCTTGCCATTGCTTACTGTGGAGAGGGTAACCCTGCAAAGTTTCATAGCATCCAATACAAAGTTCAATAGACGATCACTTTCCATTGACTGCATTTTCTGCCTCAATGATGTGTGGATCCAAGTCCGTGCTGCCTACTGCCTATTGCTGGGGCAAAATTATTTCTCGCCATTGAGATTTATTGGCATTACATTAAAACATACTGTTACTGTAAGAAGCTCTGAAATCTTTGTATATAAGCAAGAAGGCAATAATTATAATACGATAATAAAGAAACCACATAGCATTACCGCTAGTTCTTTTTCGCAACATATGGCCCAGCTCCATACTGGATAAGGAAATGAACTGGACTTTATTATATCTGGTAAGATATCATGTCAGTATAATGGTTATTTCAGCTCAGCCACAAGTGATAATGAACCATGGACAATTATTTAGCTGAGCTGGATCAGCCCTGAGCTCTTGGATAAGTCGTATCACATTGTATCTGCTTGGCCTCGTTACACATCATTGTTAATGGTTTATATACAGTATTTCTCTACAGCATCGGACCGGCCCAAAGGAGAAGCAGAGGATCCTCGGGTGGGCGCAGGGTCTAACCTCATTCTGGATTCCACAGATGTAGCAGAAGATCTAAGTTGTAGGCTAGAATAATATTTTACAAGGACGGAAGGTTCTAGCTCCATGTACCCTACAGATTGTGCATCTCTTACTGATGGCCTTGATGTACTGGAGCAGATAGAGTCAATTATCCATTGTGTTGCTCCTTCTAAATATTTTGGATTCCTGTTACTATCATTAATGAAAGTTTACTAAATCCAGATTCCCACGGCTTCCATGTATATAGGTGTTATCCTACAAGTATAATATAGTATTTATTATGAGACTGTATATTTTTCATCATTTACAAAAAAAAAATTCCATACAATTTCAGTGAAGTAAGGCTGCTTTGTGGTTCATTTAAGTGTGTGTGGGGCTTATATTCTGGGTGTCCATTTGTTCTGGAGTCCTTAGATGAGAAGTTATGATTCTTGCAGGGTTCTAGAATTCCAGTGGTAAGTTAAGTGGGTAAATCATCAGTTTTTTGGGGAATGTTAGAAAAAAAAAACAGATATGCAACAAATAAGGACTGCACGTGGATCACACATCTGTGTTTTTTGCGGACACGATTGTCTGAATAAGCCCTAATAAGCCCACCAGATATGAGCATTACAGTGACACTGGTAGGTGCGTAATAGACGCTTTGTAGCAACCTGAGGGAGGTCTCTGTTAGTGAAACCTGTTGGCTATCTAGTGTGGTGTGCTAATGTCTCCATCTCGACAAACTGGCAGCCCAAGTCGGCCTCCCACTGTTCCATGAAGCCTGACTTGATGTCCGGGGGAGGAGCACTGAAGATAGAATATAAAAGGGAAATTGTCCAACCAAATGGATCGTTTATACAAATATTTTCGAAGGCTGTCCAAGAACCCAAGGATGTACCTCGAGGTATAGAATGAACAAAATGTGACAATTGGTTGAGCCTAAAGACTTCTAAGGGAGGAACCTCATATTTTACTCTCTCTGTCAGTCACTCTTCCTGCCTGTCTCTGAGACAGGCAGGCAGGCAGGGAGAGTGACTGACAGAGAGACAGACAGGCAGGGAGAGTGACTGACAGAGAAGGACAGACAGGCAGGGAGAGTGACTGACAGAGAGACAGAAAGCCAGGGAGAGTGACTGGCAGAGAGACAGAAAGCCAGGGAGAGTGACTGGCAGAGAAAGACAGGCAGGCAGGGAGAGAGACTGACACAGAGACATGAAGGCAGGGAGAGTGACTGACAGAGAAAGACAGACAGGCAGGGAGAGTGACTGACAGAGAGACAGACAGGCAGGGAGAGTGACTGACAGAGAAAGACAGACAGGCAGGGGGAGTGACTGACAGAAAGAGAGGCAGGCAGGGAGAGTGACTGACAGAGAGACAGGAAGGCAGGGAGAGTGACTGACAGAGAGACAGGAAAGCAAGGAGAGTGAATGACAGAGAAAGACAGACAGGCAGGGAGAGAGACTGACAGCGAGACAGACAGGCAGGGAGAGTGACTGACAGAGAAAGACAGACAGGCAGGGAGAGTGACTGACAGAGAGACAGACAGGCAGGGAGAGTGACAGAGAAAGACAGACAGGCAGGGAGAGTGACTGACAGAGTGAGAGGCAGGCAGGGAGAGTGACTGACAGAGAGACAGGAAGGCAGGGAGAGTGACTGGCAGAGAAAGACAGACAGGCAGGGAGAGTGACTGAGATGTAGAGACAGGCAGACAGGGAGAGTGACTGACAGAGAGACAGGAAGGCAGGGAGAGTGACTGACAGAGAAAGACAGACAGGCAGGGAGAGTGACTGACAGAGTGAGAGGCAGGCAGGGAGAGTGACTGACAGAGAGACAGGAAGGCAGGGAGAGTGACTGACAGAGAGACAGGAAGGCAGGGAGAGTGACTGACAGAGAGACAGGAAGGCAGGGAGAGTGACTGACAGAGAGACAGGAAAGCAAGGAGAGTGAATGACAGAGAAAGACAGACAGGCAGGGAGAGAGACTGACAGCGAGACAGACAGGCAGGGAGAGTGACTGACAGAGAAAGACAGACAGGCAGGGAGAGTGACTGACAGAGAGACAGACAGGCAGGGAGAGTGACAGAGAAAGACAGACAGGCAGGGAGAGTGACTGACAGAGTGAGAGGCAGGCAGGGAGAGTGACTGACAGAGAGACAGGAAGGCAGGGAGAGTGACTGGCAGAGAAAGACAGACAGGCAGGGAGAGTGACTGAGATGTAGAGACAGGCAGACAGGGAGAGTGACTGACAGAGAGACAGACAGGCAGGGAGAGTGACTGACAGAGAAAGACAGACAGGCAGGGAGAGTGACTGACAGAGTGAGAGGCAGGCAGGGAGAGTGACTGACAGAGAGACAGGAAGGCAGGGAGAGTGACTGACAGAGAGACAGGAAGGCAGGGAGAGTGACTGACAGAGAGACAGGAAGGCAGGGAGAGTGACTGGCAGAGAAAGACAGACAGGCAGGGAGAGTGACTGAGATGTAGAGACAGGCAGACAGGGAGAGATAGATAGATAGATGCATAGATAGAATCGGTTAACAAAAAATATAATGCATCTATTTTGTTATAGCTAAGAGCAGTTATTTACCATCCTGGGCAACACTGGATCTACAGCCAGTAGTAAATATAAAAGGGTCTTGATTACTAGAAGGGACTGAAATACTAGACATAAGCTGAAGTATGTGACTAATCAGTTTTTTTAGGTTACCGTTGTATATGTGGCACATGGAAAGTTGTGATCACAGGTTCTGCTACTCATAAAGCTCAGAAAGTGAAAAATTGTTAATGCATTGGCCATAAATAACTATGAAATGGGGGCAGATGTAACAAACCTCCAAGGGGAGAAGCAGAGAAGTGACATCTATATAATTAGAACAATGACTTGTATTCTCTCCTGGATGAGTGAAAGTAATTAGCAGCCTCTGGGTCACAGGATTGAGGTTCTTAAGATTTGGTCTCCTGCTTTATGCGGTATCAGATTTATCTGGATCACAGAACAATGAATACTTTACTATTCTATGAATACGTTAGACCGGTGTTTATGTAAAGGATTTTTACATAACAGTCCAGAGGGCTTGTTCTATAAAATAATAATCAGCCTGGTTCGCCCTGGCGGGTCACCGCTACATCTCATCACTGGTCTCAGTAGTCATCTCTGAGGCAACCCCTTTAATGCTAAATAACATTTTAGGGCATCAGAAGCAGAAATTGGAGGTAGAGCGGTTGGGTTATGGGTTGGGGTCCAGGAGGGCTCAGTCTTAAGACAGGACCCGGTCCCAGAGGTGGGTCCTTCATCTCGTGTTCATCCTGCTGATTGACCACAGATGTCTTTAATGAATAAACCCTTAGGAAACAATTGTCTATTCATGCTAAGCAGCCAATATCTAACCAGCCTGATGAAGATGGAAGGCATTTCCTTTAACGGTATCTGACACCCAATAGTGGATTATAATATGGGTGATTTGGGTGGTAGCCAAGGGTCCATGGTTTGTAAGGGGCCACGGCCACAAAAACAATTCTCCCAAGTTTGATTCTGCCCTTTAGAGATGAAAAACAAAGGGACCTCCAGCCTTGAAATCCATGTGCGCCGGATCCTCACACACACATATATACACGAGCCCTCCCAGGACCAGTCCAAAAGGGTCCAATAGGTTCATGCTGACAGGAGGTACCCTCTTTCCTTTCCACGTCAGACTATAAAAATAACAATTGAGTTCTGAGGGGTCCACAATGTTTATAGCGGCCAGAGCCGGTGACATTCTCACTACTGGCACCACCCAACCCTTGAGTTTGGACAGATTGAACAATGTTGGGTGGAATTCCTTCCTTCATCCATAGCATAAGAGGCGTCTATAAGAAACCTCACGCCTCATGTTTGACATAACAAATATATCATTTCCTTCCCTGTCAAATCCCTGCAACTAATTCTATCCAGATGCCCGGCAAACAAAAGGCCCCATTCACGTTATCCTAGAATTGTTCCATCTCACAGAAACAGGTAACTGCACTGTTCACAATGGAAAGAGCTCATACAATTCATTATTTCTTACTTACTTGTAGGAACCTCATGATTACACAAAAATTAAAGGGGGGGGGGGGGGGTTATCCTTCCATAGTGATAGGGGATAAATGTCGGAGCGAAAGCGAAGGTCAATGGGTTTTATATCAATAACCGACCCTTAGGGAGCTGTCACATGGTGCGTTCCTGCTCCGTTCTTGCTCCGTTTTTATACGCATGCGTTTTTGTATGTTGACCTTGCGTTTTTAATCCGGTTTTAATCCGTTTCAAAGCTGCCTACACTTCTAGAAATGAAGATAATCAGGTTCAAATCAGCCAAACGCAGCGCAAACGCATTATACGGACTGAAAACGCGTGTGTTTAAAAACGGTCCAAGAACGCGCCGTGTGACAGCGCCCTTAGGCATCAATATTAGATTGGTGGAGTGTTATCCAAAATCTCTGAAAATTCCAATATTATCACTTCCATAATTGTAAGTCTATGGTTATATATCACAATGATGTGTTATTGAGAGAAGGTGAAGCTCTGCTGATGAGGATCTCTTGTAAATACTGGGGCAGATTTACTTACCCGGTCCGTTCGCGATCCAGCGGCGCGTTCTCTGCGCTGGATTCGGGTCCGGCCGGCATTCATCATGGCAGTTCCTCCGACGTCCACCAGGTGGCGCTGCTGCGCTGAAAAGCATCTGAACGCGCTGGAGTTCACCGGGCCGGACCAAGTGAAGGTAAGTGCGTCCCAAGCGACACATTTCTTTTTTTAAATGCAGCGGTTTTTCCGAGTCCGTCGGGTTTTCGTTCGGCCACGCCCCCCAATTTCCGTCGCGTGCATGCTGGCGACGATGCGTCACAATCCGATCGCGTGCGCCAAAATCCCGTGGGCAATACAGGGGAAATCAGCGCAAATCGGAAATATTCGGGTAACACGTCGGGAAAACGTGAATCGGGCCCTTAGTAAATGACCCCCACTATATATATTCTTTATACAGCACAGAGTCAGGTCCATCACATCACACGTCTCTTTCTTACTTCCCGTCAGCGCAGAACTGTTCACACTTTTCAAATCTAATTTAGATTTTAATCACTCGGCTTCTCGAGCAGAAATAACACATTTTTATTTTAGAATCTTGTTACCGTTCACTTGTTACTAATTGGCTGCGTCTCTTTATCTGCTCCTCGCTGAGAACTATAATAGTGACTGTCTTCTGTGTTCTGATGTCACTGATGATATATTGGGGGCCATTTACTAAGGGCCCGATTCGCGTTTTCCCGACGTGTTACCCGAATATTTCCGATTTGCGCCGATTTTCCCTGTATTGCCCCGGGATTTTGGCGCACGCGATCGGATTGTGGCGCATCGGCGCTGGCATGCGCGCGACGGAAATCGGGGGGCGTGGCCGAATGAAAACCCGACGTATTCGGAAAAACCGCCGCATTTAAAAACGGAAAATGTGTCGCTTGGGACGCGCTTACCTTCACTTGGTCCGGGTCGGTGAATTTCAGGGCATCCGGATGCTTTTCAGTGCAGCAGCGCCACCTGGTGGACGGCGGAGGAATTACCTTGATGAATCCCGGCCGGACCCGAATCCAGCGCAGAGAACGCGCCGCTGGATCGCGAACGGACCGGGTAAGTAAATCTGCCCTATTGTATGTGCTGGAAATGGAGATATTGGGGCAGATTTACTTACCCGGTCCATTCGCGATCCAGCAGCACGTTCTCTGCACTGGATTCGGGTCCGGCTGGGATTTAATAAGGTAGTTCCTCCGCCGTCCAGTAGGTGGCGCTGCTGCGCTGAAAAGCATTTTAACGCGCCGGAATTCACCGAGGCCGTCTGAGTGAAGGTAAGCGCGTCCCGAGCGACACATTTTCCGTTCTTAAATGCGGCGGTTTTTCTGAATACGTCGGGTTTTCGTTCGACCACGCCCCCCGATTTCTGTCGCGCGCATGACGGCGCCGATGCGCCACAATCCGATCACGTGCGCCAAAATCCCGGGGCAATTCAGGTACAATCGGCGCAAATCGGAAATATTCGGGTAACACGTCGGGAATACGCGAATCGGGCCCTTAGTAAATGACCCCCACTAACAAAGGAAATGCACAATAAGAAAACTAAACAGAAATACTCTACATTCCGACCTTCATTTTGTTGCTTTCCATTGATCTTACGTTATCTAATTATAATAATTTCCCTTTGGATGGTGATTTGGGTTTTGGATAACACAACAGTAATTATTAGTGCAATAGAAATGCAATGTTTAACCCTAACCCTGGAGGCCACAGGTTAACCCTTCCCTTCTGGACAACCACTCAGGGACATCTAATGGCAGTGGGTTGTGGGTCCAAGTGTCCCCAAGTGTCACACCTGAGTGTCACACCTGAGTCTGAGTATACAGGTGCAAAAACCAGCGGTCAAGAAGAGAAGTCCTGGGCAGACACCTGAAAGACAAGATCCAAAGTCCAAGATCAGCCGAGTCCAGAATCAGGATGAAAGTCTCCGATGGGATCTCAGGATATTCCCCGTATATCAGGATAGATGAATGGAGACTAAGCAGTGTCCTGTATAACATGCACAAGCCTTAGATAATGAGGATGTCCCATAATTACATCTGTACACGGCTTCAAAGCAGTTATTGACTTTATGTCATCAGACTTAATTAATTTTATGGAATCTGACATCAACGCTTTATTAACTTGGATTATTGTCAAATTACACTCATAAAAGTATTATAGACCTAAAGTAGCAATTTTCTCCTGACTCCCATCCCAATCTTTGTACCGTACGAAAACTTAGTTTGATTTTATAAAATATCCTGATAATGTGACGAAAACTTTCAATGGAATTGTCTGCATTATATGGCGTCTAGTGCTGGTTATATGGCGTCTAGTGCCGGTTATATGGCGTCTAGTGCTGGTTATATGGCGTCTAGTGCCGTTTATATGGCGTCTAGTGCTGGTTATATGGCGTCTAGTGCTGGTTATATGGCGTCTAGTGCTGGTTATATGCTGTCTAGTGCTGGTTATATGGCGTCTAGTGCCGGTTATATGGCGTCTAGTGCTGGTTATATGGCGTCTAGTGCCGGTTATATGGCGTCTAGTGCCGGTTATATGGCATCTAGTGCTGGTTATATGGTGTCTAGTGCTGGTTATATGATGTCTAGTGCTGGTTATATGGCGTCTAGTGCTGGTTATATGGCGTCTAGTGCCGGTTATATGGCGTCTAGTGCTGGTTATATGGCGTCTAGTGCTGGTTATATGGCGTCTAGTGCTGGTTATATGGCGTCTAGTGCCGGTTATATGGCGTCTAGTGCTGGTTATATGGCGTCTAGTGCTGGTTATATGGCGTCTAGTGCTGGTTATATGGCGTCTAGTGCTGGTTATATGATGTCTAGTGCTGGTTATATGGCGTCTAGTGCTGGTTATATGATGTCTAGTGCTGGTTATATGGCGTCTAGTGCTGGTTATATGGCGTCTAGTGCCGGTTATATGGCGTCTAGTGCTGGTTATATGGCGTCTAGTGCTGGTTATATGGCGTCTAGTGCTGGTTATATGATGTCTAGTGCCGGTTATATGGCGTCTAGTGCTGGTTATATGGCGTCTAGTGCTGGTTATATGGCGTCTAGTGCTGGTTATATGGTGTCTAGTGCTGGTTATATGGCGTCTAGTGCTGGTTATATGGCGTCTAGTGCCGGTTATATGGCGTCTAGTGCCAGTTATATGGCGTCTAGTGCTGGTTATATGGCGTCTAGTGACGGTAATATGGCGCCTAGTGCTGGTTATATGGTGTCTAGTGCTGGTTATATGGTGTCTAGTGCTGGTTATATGGCGTCTAGTGCTGGTTATATGGCGTCTAGTGCTGGTTATATGGCGCCTAGTGCTGGTTATATGGTGTCTAGTGCTGGTTAAATGGTGTCTAGTGCTGGTTATATGGTGTCTAGTGCTGGTTATATGATGTCTAGTGCTGGTTATATGATGTCTAGTGCTGGTTATATGATGTCTAGTGCCGGTTATATGGCGTCTAGTGCTGGTTATATGGCGTCTAGTGACGGTAATATGGCGCCTAGTGCTGGTTATATGGTGTCTAGTGCTGGTTATATGGTGTCTAGTGCTGGTTATATGGCGTCTAGTGCTGGTTATATGGCGTCTAGTGCTGGTTATATGGCGCCTAGTGCTGGTTATATGGTGTCTAGTGCTGGTTAAATGGTGTCTAGTGCTGGTTATATGGTGTCTAGTGCTGGTTATATGATGTCTAGTGCTGGTTATATGGCGTCTAGTGCTGGTTATATGGCGTCTAGTGCCGGTTATATGGCGTCTAGTGCTGGTTATATGGCGTCTAGTGCTGGTTATATGGCGTCTAGTGCTGGTTATATGGCGTCTAGTGCCGGTTATATGGCGTCTAGTGCTGGTTATATGGCGTCTAGTGCCGGTTATATGGCGTCTAGTGCTGGTTATATGGCGTCTAGTGCTGGTTATATGGCGTCTAGTGCTGGTTATATGATGTCTAGTGCCGGTTATATGGCGTTTAGTGCTGGTTATATGGCGTCTAGTGCTGGTTATATGATGTCTAGTGCTGGTTATATGGCGTCTAGTGTCGGTTATATGGCGTCTAGTGCTGGTTATATGGCGTCTAGTGCTGGTTATATGGCGTCTAGTGCTGGTTATATGGCGTCTAGTGCCGGTTATATGGCGTCTAGTGCTGGTTATATGGCGTCTAGTGCTGGTTATATGATGTCTAGTGCTGGTTATATGGCGTCTAGTGCTGGTAATATGGCGTCTAGTGCCGGTTATATGGCGTCTAGTGCTGGTTATATGGCGTCTAGTGCTGGTTATATGGCGTCTAGTGCTGGTTATATGATGTCTAGTGCCGGTTATATGGCGTCTAGTGCTGGTTATATGGCGTCTAGTGCTGGTTATATGATGTCTAGTGCTGGTTATATGGCGTCTAGTGCTGGTTATATGATGTCTAGTGCTGGTTATATGATGTCTAGTGCTGGTTATATGGCGTCTAGTGCTGGTTATATGGCGTCTAGTGCCGGTTATATGGCGTCTAGTGCTGGTTATATGGCGTCTAGTGCTGGTTATATGGCGTCTAGTGCTGGTTATATGATGTCTAGTGCCGGTTATATGGCGTCTAGTGCTGGTTATATGGCGTCTAGTGCTGGTTATATGGCGTCTAGTGCTGGTTATATGATGTCTAGTGCCGGTTATATGGCGTCTAGTGCTGGTTATATGGCGTCTAGTGCTGGTTATATGATGTCTAGTGCTGGTTATATGGCGTCTAGTGCTGGTTATATGATGTCTAGTGCTGGTTATATGGCGTCTAGTGCTGGTTATATGGCGTCTAGTGCTGGTTATATGATGTCTAGTGCCGGTTATATGGCGTCTAGTGCTGGTTATATGGCGTCTAGTGCTGGTTATATGATGTCTAGTGCTGGTTATATGGCGTCTAGTGCTGGTTATATGATGTCTAGTGCTGGTTATATGGCGTCTAGTGCTGGTTATATGGCGTCTAGTGCCGGTTATATGGCGTCTAGTGCTGGTTATATGGCGTCTAGTGCTGGTTATATGGTGTCTGGTTATATGGAGTCTAGTGCTGGTTATATGGCGTCTAGTGCTGGTTATATGGCGTCTAGTGCCGGTTATATGGCGTCTAGTGCTGGTTATATGGCGTCTAGTGCTGGTTATATGGCGTCTAGTGCTGGTTATATGATGTCTAGTGCCGGTTATATGGCGTTTAGTGCTGGTTATATGGCGTCTAGTGCTGGTTATATGATGTCTAGTGCTGGTTATATGGCGTCTAGTGTCGGTTATATGGCGTCTAGTGCTGGTTATATGGCGTCTAGTGCTGGTTATATGGCGTCTAGTGCTGGTTATATGATGTCTAGTGCCGGTTATATGGCGTCTAGTGCTGGTTATATGGCGTCTAGTGCTGGTTATATGATGTCTAGTGCTGGTTATATGGCGTCTAGTGCTGGTAATATGGCGTCTAGTGCCGGTTATATGGCGTCTAGTGCTGGTTATATGGCGTCTAGTGCTGGTTATATGGCGTCTAGTGCTGGTTATATGATGTCTAGTGCCGGTTATATGGCGTCTAGTGCTGGTTATATGGCGTCTAGTGCTGGTTATATGATGTCTAGTGCTGGTTATATGGCGTCTAGTGCTGGTTATATGATGTCTAGTGCTGGTTATATGATGTCTAGTGCTGGTTATATGGCGTCTAGTGCTGGTTATATGGCGTCTAGTGCCGGTTATATGGCGTCTAGTGCTGGTTATATGGCGTCTAGTGCTGGTTATATGGCGTCTAGTGCTGGTTATATGATGTCTAGTGCCGGTTATATGGCGTCTAGTGCTGGTTATATGGCGTCTAGTGCTGGTTATATGGCGTCTAGTGCTGGTTATATGATGTCTAGTGCCGGTTATATGGCGTCTAGTGCTGGTTATATGGCGTCTAGTGCTGGTTATATGATGTCTAGTGCTGGTTATATGGCGTCTAGTGCTGGTTATATGATGTCTAGTGCTGGTTATATGGCGTCTAGTGCTGGTTATATGGCGTCTAGTGCCGGTTATATGGCGTCTAGTGCTGGTTATATGGCGTCTAGTGCTGGTTATATGGTGTCTGGTTATATGGAGTCTAGTGCTGGTTATATGGCGTCTAGTGCTGGTTATATGGCGTCTAGTGCCGGTTATATGGTGTCTAGTGCTGGTTATACGGCGTCTAGTGCTGGTTATATGGCGTCTAGTGCCGGTTATATGATGTCTAGTGCTGGTTATATGGCATCTAGTGACGGTTATATGATGTCTAGTGCTGGTTATATGGTGTCTAGTGCTGGTTATATGGTGTCTAGTGCTGGTTATATGGTGTCTAGTGCTGGTTATATGGCGTCTAGTGCTGATTATATCGTGTCTAGTGCTGGTTATATGGTGTCTTGTGCCGGTTATATGGTGTCTATTGCCGGTTATATGATGTCTAGTGCTGGTTATATGGCGTCTAGTGCCGGTTATATGGCGTCTAGTGCTGGTTATATGGCGTCTAGTGCTGGTTATATGATGTCTAGTGCTGGTTATACGGCGTGTAGTGCTGGTTATACGGCGTCTAGTGCTGGTTATATGGTGTCTAGTGCTGGTTATATAATGTCTAGTGCTGGTTATATGGTGTCTAGTGCTGGTTATATGGCGCCTAGTGCTGGTTATATGGCGTCTAGTGCTGGTTATATGGCATCTTGTGCTGGTTATATGGTGTTTAGTAATGGTTATATGGCGTCTAGTGCTGGTTACATGGCGTCTAGTGCCGGTTATATGGCGTCTAGTGCTGGTTATATGGCGTCTAGTGCCGGTTATATGGCGTCTAGTGCCAGTTTTATGATGTCCAGTGCTGGTTATATGGCGTCTGGTGCCGGTTATATGGTGTCTAGTGCCGGTTATATGATGTCTAGTGCTGGTTATACGGCGTCTAGTGCTGGTTATACGGCGTCTAGTGCTGGTTATATGGTGTCTAGTGCTGGTTATATGATGTCTAGTGCTGGTTATATGGCGCATAGTGCTGGTTATATGGCGTCTAGTGCTGGTTATATGGCGTCTAGTGCTGGTTATATGGTGTCTAGTGCTGGTTATATGGTGTCTAGTGCTGGTTATATGGTGTCTAGTGCTGGTTATATGGCGTCTAGTGCCGGTTATATGGCGTCTAGTGCCGGTTATATGGCGTCTAGTGCCGGTTATATGGCGTCTAGTGCCGGTTATATGGCGTCTAGTGCTGGTTATATGGCGTCTAGTGCCGGTTATATGGCGTCTAGTGCCAGTTTTATGATGTCTAGTTCTGGTTATATGGCGTCTAGTGCCGGTTATATGGTGTCTAGTGCCGGTTATATGATGTCTAGTGCTGGTTATATGGCGTCTAGTGCCAGTTTTATGATGTCTAGTGCTGGTTATATGGCGTCTAGTGCCGGTTATATGGTGTCTAGTGCCGGTTATATGATGTCTAGTGCTGGTTATATGGCGTCTAGTGCCAGTTTTATGATGTCTAGTGCCGGTTATATGGCGTCTAGTGCCGGTTATATGGCGTCTATTGCCGGTTATATGATGTCTAGTGCTGGTTATATGGTGTCTAGTGCTGGTTATATGGCGTCTAGTGCTGGTTATATGACGTCTAGTGCCGGTTATATGGCGTCTAGTGCTGGTTATATGATGTCTAGTGCTGGTTATACGGCGTCTAGTGCTGGTTATATGACGTCTAGTGCCGGTTATATGGTGTCTAGTGCTGGTTATATGGTGTCTAGTGCTGGTTATATAATGTCTAGTGCTGGTTATATGGTGTCTAGTGCTGGTTATATGGCGCATAGTGCTGGTTATATGGCGTCTAGTGCTGGTTATATGGCATCTTGTGCTGGTTATATGGCATCTTGTGCTGGTTATATGGTGTCTAGTGCTGGTTATATAATGTCTAGTGCTGGTTATATGGCATCTTGTGCTGGTTATATGGTGTCTAGTGCTGGTTATATGGTGTCTAGTGCTGGTTATATGGTTTCTAGTTCTGGTTATATAATGTCTAGTGCTGGTTATATGGTGTCTAGTGCTGGTTATATGGCGTCTAGTGACGGTTATATGGCATCTTGTGCTGGTTATATGATGTCTAGTGCTGGTTATATGGCGTCTAGTGCTGGTTATATGGCGTCTAGTGCTGGTTATATGGTGTCTAGTGCTGGTTATATGGTGTCTAGTGCTGGTTATATGGTGTCTAGTGCTGGTTATATGGCGTCTAGTGCTGATTATATGGTGTCTAGTGCTGGTTATATGGTGTGTAGTGCTGGTTATATGGTGTCTAGTGCTGGTTAAATGGCGTCTAGTGCTGGTTATATGGCGTCTAGTGCTGGTTATATGGCGTCTAGTGCTGGTTATATGGCGTCTAGTGCTGGTTATATGGCGTCTAGTGCTGGTTATATGGTGTCTAGTGCTGGTTATATGGTGTCTAGTGCTGGTTATATGGTGTCTAGTGCTGGTTATATGGCGTCTAGTGCTGATTATATGGTGTCTAGTGCTGGTTATATGGTGTCTAGTGCTGGTTATATGGTGTCTAGTGCTGGTTAAATGGCGTCTAGTGCTGGTTATATGGCGTCTAGTGCTGGTTATATGGCGTCTAGTGCTGGTTATATGGCGTCTAGTGCTGGTTATATGGTGTCTAGTGCTGGTTATATGGCGTCTAGTGCTGGTTATATGGTGTCTAGTGCTTGTTATATGGTGTCTAGTGCCAGTTATATGATGTCTAGTACTGATTATATGGCGTCTAGTGCTGGTTATATGCCGTCTAGTGCTGGTTATATGGCGTCTAGTGCTGGTTATATGGCGTCTTGTGCTGGTTATATGATGTCTAGTGCTGGTTATATAATGTCTAGTGCTGGTTTTATGGTGTCTAGTGCAGGTTGTATGGCGTCTAGTGCTGGTTATATGGCGTCTAGTGCTGGTTATATGGCATCTTGTGCTGGTTATATGGTGTCTAGTGCTGGTTATATGGCGTCTAGTGCTGGTTATAAGGCATCTAGTGCTGGTTATATGGTGTCTAGTGCTGGTTATGTGGCATCTAGTGCTGGTTATATGGCGTCTAGTGCTGGTTATATGGTGTCTGGTTATATGGCGTCTAGTGCTGGTTATATGGTGTCTGGTTATATGGAGTCTAGTGCTGGTTATATGGCGTCTAGTGCTGGTTATATGGCGTCTAGTGCCGGTTATATGGTGTCTAGTGCTGGTTATACGGCGTCTAGTTCTGGTTATATGGCGTCTAGTGCCGGTTATATGATGTCTAGTGCTGGTTATATGGCGTCTAGTGACGGTTATATGATGTCTAGTGCTGGTTATATGGTGTCTAGTGCTGGTTATATGGTGTCTAGTGCTGGTTATATGGTGTCTAGTGCTGGTTATATGGCGTCTAGTGCTGATTATATCGTGTCTAGTGCTGGTTATATGGTGTCGTGTGCCGGTTATATGGTGTCTAGTGCTGGTTAAATGGCGTCTAGTGCTGGTTATATGGCGTCTAGTGCTGGTTATATGGTGTCTAGTGCTGGTTATATGGTGTCTAGTGCTGGTTATATGGCGTCTAGTGCTGGTTATATGGTGTCTAGTGCTTGTTATATGGTGTCTAGTGCCGGTTATATGGCGTCTAGTGCCAGTTATACGATGTCTAGTGCTGATTATATGGCGTCTAGTGCTGGTTATATGCCGTCTAGTGCTGGTTATATGGCGTCTAGTGCTGGTTATATGGCATCTTGTGCTGGTTATATAATGTCTAGTGCTGGTTATATGGTGTCTAGTGCTGGTTATATGGTGTCTAGTGCTGGTTATATGGCGTCTAGTGCTGGTTATATGGCGTCTAGTGCTGGTTATATGGCGTCTAGTGCTGGTTATATGGCATCTTGTGCTGGTTATATGGTGTCTAGTGCTGGTTATATGGCGTCTAGTGCTGGTTATAAGGCATCTAGTGCTGGTTTTATGGAGTCTAGTGCTGGTTATATGGCGTCTAGTGCTGGTTATATGGCGTCTAGTGCCGGTTATATGGTGTCTAGTGCTGGTTATATGGCGTCTAGTGCTGGTTATACGGCGTCTAGTGCTGGTTATATGGCATCTAGTGCCGTTTATATGGCGTCTAGTGCCGGTTATATGATGTCTAGTGACGGTTATATGATGTCTAGTGCTGGTTATATGGTGTCTAGTGCTGGTTATATGGTGTCTAGTGCTGGTTATATGGTGTCTAGTGCTGGTTATATGGCGTCTAGTGCTGATTATATCGTGTCTAGTGCTGGTTATATGGTGTCGTGTGCCGGTTATATGGTGTCTAGTGCTGGTTAAATGGCGTCTAGTGCTGGTTATATGGCGTCTAGTGCTGGTTATATGGTGTCTAGTGCTGGTTATATGGTGTCTAGTGCTGGTTATATGGCGTCTAGTGCTGGTTATATGGTGTCTAGTGCTTGTTATATGGTGTCTAGTGCCGGTTATATGGCGTCTAGTGCCAGTTATACGATGTCTAGTGCTGATTATATGGCGTCTAGTGCTGGTTATATGCCGTCTAGTGCTGGTTATATGGCGTCTAGTGCTGGTTATATGGCATCTTGTGCTGGTTATATGATGTCTAGTGCTGGTTATATAATGTCTAGTGCTGGTTATATGGTGTCTAGTGCTGGTTATATGGCGTCTAGTGCTGGTTATATGGCGTCTAGTGCTGGTTATATGGCGTCTAGTGCTGGTTATATGGCATCTTGTGCTGGTTATATGGTGTCTAGTGCTGGTTATATGGCGTCTAGTGCTGGTTATAAGGCATCTAGTGCTGGTTTTATGGAGTCTAGTGCTGGTTATATGGCGTCTAGTGCTGGTTATATGGCGTCTAGTGCCGGTTATATGGTGTCTAGTGCTGGTTATATGGCGTCTAGTGCTGGTTATACGGCGTCTAGTGCTGGTTATATGGCATCTAGTGCCGTTTATATGGCGTCTAGTGCCGGTTATATGATGTCTAGAGCTGGTTATATGGCGTCTAGTGACGGTTATATGATGTCAAGTGCTGGTTATATGGCGTCTAGTGCTGGTTATATGGTGTCTAGTGCCGGTTATATGGTGTCTAGTGCCGGTTATATGGCGTCTAGTGCTGGTTATATGCCGTCTACTGCCGGTTATATGGTGTCTAGTGCTGGTTATATGGCGCCTAGTGCTGGTTATATGGCATCTAGTGCTGGTTATATGGCGTCTAGTGCCGGTTATATGGTGTCTAGTGCTGGTTATATGGCGCCTAGTGCTGGTTATATGGAGTCTAGTGCTGGTTATATGGAGTCTAGTGCTGGTTATATGGCGTCTAGTGCTGGTTATATGGCGTCTAGTGCTGGTTATATGGAGTCTAGTGCTGGTTATATGGCGTCTAGTGCTGGTTATATGGCGTCTAGTGCTGGTTATATGATGTCTAGTGCTGGTTATATGGCGTCTTGTGCCGGTTATATGATGTCTAGTGCTGGTTATATGGCGTCTAGTGCTGGTTATATGGTGTCTAGTGCCGGTTATATGATTTCTAGTGCTGGTTATATGGCGTCTAGTGCTGGTTATATGGCGTCTAGTGCTGGTTATATGGAGTCTAGTGCTGGTTATATGGCGTCTAGTGCTGGTTATATGGCGTCTAGTGCTGGTTATATGATGTCTAGTGCTGGTTATATGGCGTCTTGTGCCGGTTATATGATGTCTAGTGCTGGTTATATGGCGTCTAGTGCTGGTTATATGGTGTCTAGTGCCGGTTATATGATGTCTAGTGCTGGTTATATGGCGTCTAGTGCTGGTTATATGGCGTCTAGTGACGGTTATATGATGTCTAGTGCTGGTTATATGGCGTCTAGTGACGGTTATATGGCGTCTTGTGCCGGTTATATGATGTCTAGTGCTGGTTATGTGGCGTCTAGTGCTGGTTATATGGTGTCTAGTGCCGGTTATATGATGTCTAGTGCTGGTTATATGGCGTCTAGTGCTGGTTATATGCCGTCTAGTGCTGGTTATATGGCGTCTAGTGCTGGTTATATGGCATCTTGTGCTGGTTATATGATGTCTAGTGCTGGTTATATAATGTCTAGTGCTGGTTATATGGTGTCTAGTGCTGGTTATATGGCGTCTAGTGCTGGTTATATGGCGTCTAGTGCTGGTTATATGGCATCTAGTGCTGGTTATATGGCATCTTGTGCTGGTTATATGGTGTCTAGTGCTGGTTATATGGCGTCTAGTGCTGGTTATAAGGCATCTAGTGCTGGTTTTATGGAGTCTAGTGCTGGTTATATGGCGTCTAGTGCTGGTTATATGGCGTCTAGTGCCGGTTATATGGTGTCTAGTGCTGGTTATATGGCGTCTAGTGCTGGTTATACGGCGTCTAGTGCTGGTTATATGGCATCTAGTGCCGTTTATATGGCGTCTAGTGCCGGTTATATGATGTCTAGTGCTGGTTATATGGCGTCTAGTGACGGTTATATGATGTCAAGTGCTGGTTATATGGCGTCTAGTGCTGGTTATATGGTGTCTAGTGCCGGTTATATGGTGTCTAGTGCCGGTTATATGGCGTCTAGTGCTGGTTATATGCCGTCTACTGCCGGTTATATGGTGTCTAGTGCTGGTTATATGGCGCCTAGTGCTGGTTATATGGCATCTAGTGCTGGTTATATGGCGTCTAGTGCCGGTTATATGGTGTCTAGTGCTGGTTATATGGCGCCTAGTGCTGGTTATATGGAGTCTAGTGCTGGTTATATGGAGTCTAGTGCTGGTTATATGGCGTCTAGTGCTGGTTATATGGCGTCTAGTGCTGGTTATATGGAGTCTAGTGCTGGTTATATGGCGTCTAGTGCTGGTTATATGGCGTCTAGTGCTGGTTATATGATGTCTAGTGCTGGTTATATGGCGTCTTGTGCCGGTTATATGATGTCTAGTGCTGGTTATATGGCGTCTAGTGCTGGTTATATGGTGTCTAGTGCCGGTTATATGATGTCTAGTGCTGGTTATATGGCGTCTAGTGCTGGTTATATGGCGTCTAGTGACGGTTATATGATGTCTAGTGCTGGTTATATGGCGTCTAGTGACGGTTATGTGGCGTCTTGTGCCGGTCATATGGTGTCTAGTGCTGGTTATATGGCGCCTAGTGCTGGTTATATGGCGTCTAGTGCTGGTTATATGCTGTCTAGTGCCGGTTATATGGTGTCTAGTGCTGGTTATATGGCGCCTAGTGCTGGTTATATGCCGTCTAGTGCTGGTTATATGGCGTCTAGTGCTGGTTATATGGCGTCTAGTGCTGGTTATATGGTGTCTAGTGCTGGTTATATGGCGCCTAGTGCTGGTTATATGCCGTCTAGTGCTGGTTATATGGCGCCTAGTGCCGGTTATATGGTGTCTAGTGCTGGTTATATGGCGTCTAGTGCTGGTTATATGGTGTCTAGTGCTGGTTATATGGCGTCTAGTGCTGGTTATATGGTGTCTAGTGCCGGTTATATGGTGTCTAGTGCTGGTTATATGGTGTCTAGTGCTGGTTATATGGTGTCTAGTGCCGGTTATATGGTGTCTAGTCCTGATTATATGGCGTCTAGTGCTGGTTATATGGCGTCTAGTGCTGTTTATATGGCGTCTAGTGCTAGTTATATGGCGTCTAGTGCTAGTTATATGGTGTCTAGTGCTGGTTATATGGCGTCTAGTGCTGGTTATATGGTGTCTAGTGCTGTTTATATGGCGTCTAGTGCTAGTTATATGGCGTCTAGTGCTGGTTATATGGTGTCTAGTGCCGGTTATATGGCGTCTAGTGCCGGTTATATGATGTCTAGTGCTGATTATATGGCATCTAGTGCTGGTTATATGGCGTCTAGTGACGGTTATATGGCGTCTAGTGCCGGTTATATGGTGTCTAGTGCTGGTTATATGGCGTCTAGTGCTGGTTATATGGCGTCTAGTGCTGGTTATATGGCGTCTAGTGCTGGTTATATGGTGTCTAGTGCTGGTTATATGGCGTCTAGTGCTGGTTATATGGCGTCTAGTGACGGTTATATGGCGTCTAGTGCCGGTTATATGGTGTCTAGTGCTGGTTATATGGCGTCTAGTGCTGGTTATATGGCGTCTAGTGCCGGTTATATGGCGTCTAGTGCCGGTTATATGATGTCTAGTGCTGGTTATATGATGTCTCGTGCTGGTTATATGGCGCCTAGTGCTGGTTATATGGCGTCTAGTGCTGGTTATATGGCATCTTGTGCTGGTTATATGGTGTCTAGTGCCGTTTATATGATGTCTAGTGCTGGTTATATGATGTCTATTGCTGGTTATATGTTGTCTAGTGCTGGTTATATGATGTCTAGTGACGGTTATATGATGTCTAGTGCTGGTTATATGGCGTCTAGTGCCGGTTATATGGCGTCTAGTGCTGGTTATATGTTGTCTAGTGCTGGTTATATGGTGTCTAGTGCTGGTTATATGGTGTCTAGTGCTGGTTATATGGCGTCTAGTGCTGGTTATATGTTGTCTAGTGCTGGTTATATGATGTCTAGTGCTGGTTATATGATGTCTAGTGCTGGTTATATGGCGTCTAGTGCTGGTTATATGGCGTCTAGTGCTGGTTATATGATGTCTAGTGACGGTTATATGATGTCTAGTGCTGGTTATATGGTGTCTAGTGCTGGTTATATGTTGTCTAGTGCTGGTTATATGGCGCCTAGTGCCGGTTATATGGCGTCTAGTGCTGGTTATATGATGTCTAGTGCTGGTTATATGGTGTCTAGTGCTGGTTATATGTTGTCTAGTGCTGGTTATATGGTGTCTAGTGCCGGTTATATGGCGTCTAGTGCTGGTTATATGGCGCCTAGTGCCGGTTATATGGCGTCTAGTGCTGGTTATATGATGTCTAGTGCCGGTTATATGGCGTCTAGTGCTGGTTATATGGTGTCTAGTGCCGGTTATATGGTGTCTAGTGCTGGTTATATGGCGTCTAGTGCTGGTTATATGGCGTCTAGTGCTGGTTATATGGCGTCTAGTGCTGGTTATATGGCGCCTAGAGCTGGTTATATGATGTCTAATGCTGGTTATATAATGTCTAGTGCTGGTTATATGGCATCTAGTGCTGGTTATATGGCGTCTAGTGCTGGTTATATGGCGTCTAGTGCTGGTTATATGGCGTCTAGTGCTGGTTATATGGTGTCTAGTGCTGGTTATATGGCGCCTAGAGCTGGTTATATGAAGTCTAGTGCTGGTTATATGGTGTCTAGTGCTGGTTATATGGCGTCTAGTGCTGGTTATATGGTGTCTAGTGCTGGTTATATGGTGTCTAGTGCCGGTTATATGGTGTCTAGTGCTGGTTATATGGCGCCTAGTGCTGGTTATATGGCGTCTAGTGCCGGTTATATGGCGTCTAGTGCCGGTTATATGGTGTCTAGTGCTGGTTATATGGCGTCTAGTGCTGGTTATATGGCGTCTAGTGACGGTTATTCGGCGTCTTGTGCCGGTTATATGGTGTCTAGTGCTGGTTATATGGCGTCTAGTGCTGGTTATATGGCGTCTAGTGCCGGTTATATGGCGTCTAGTGCCGGTTATATGATGTCTAGTGCTGGTTATATGATGTCTAGTGCTGGTTATATGGCGCCTAGTGCTGGTTATATGGCGTCTAGTGCTGGTTATATGGCATCTTGTGCTGGTTATATGGTGTCTATTGCCGGTTATATGATGTCTAGTGCTGGTTATATGGCGTCTAGTGCTGGTTATATGTTGTCTAGTGCTGGTTATATGATGTCTAGTGCTGGTTATATGATGTCTAGTGCTGGTTATATGGCGTCTAGTGCTGGTTATATGGCGTCTAGTGCTGGTTATATGATGTCTAGTGACGGTTATATGATGTCTAGTGCTGGTTATATGGTGTCTAGTGCTGGTTATATGTTGTCTAGTGCTGGTTATATGGCGCCTAGTGCCGGTTATATGGCGTCTAGTGCTGGTTATATGATGTCTAGTGCTGGTTATATGGTGTCTAGTGCTGGTTATATGTTGTCTAGTGCTGGTTATATGGTGTCTAGTGCCGGTTATATGGCGTCTAGTGCTGGTTATATGGCGCCTAGTGCCGGTTATATGGCGTCTAGTGCTGGTTATATGATGTCTAGTGCCGGTTATATGGTGTCTAGTGCTGGTTATATGGTGTCTAGTGCTGGTTATATGGCGTCTAGTGCTGGTTATATGTTGTCTAGTGCTGGTTATATGATGTCTAGTGCTGGTTATATGATGTCTAATGCTGGTTATATGGCGTCTAGTGCTGGTTATATGGCGTCTAGTGCTGGTTATATGATGTCTAGTGACGGTTATATGATGTCTAGTGCTGGTTATATGGTGTCTAGTGCTGGTTATATGTTGTCTAGTGCTGGTTATATGGCGCCTAGTGCCGGTTATATGGCGTCTAGTGCTGGTTATATGATGTCTAGTGCTGGTTATATGGTGTCTAGTGCTGGTTATATGTTGTCTAGTGCTGGTTATATGGTGTCTAGTGCCGGTTATATGGCGTCTAGTGCTGGTTATATGGCGCCTAGTGCCGGTTATATGGCGTCTAGTGCTGGTTATATGATGTCTAGTGCCGGTTATATGGCGTCTAGTGCTGGTTATATGGTGTCTAGTGCCGGTTATATGGTGTCTAGTGCTGGTTATATGGCGTCTAGTGCTGGTTATATGGCGTCTAGTGCTGGTTATATGGCGTCTAGTGCTGGTTATATGGCGCCTAGAGCTGGTTATATGATGTCTAATGCTGGTTATATAATGTCTAGTGCTGGTTATATGGCATCTAGTGCTGGTTATATGGCGTCTAGTGCTGGTTATATGGCGTCTAGTGCTGGTTATATGGCGTCTAGTGCTGGTTATATGGTGTCTAGTGCTGGTTATATGGCGCCTAGAGCTGGTTATATGATGTCTAGTGCTGGTTATATGGTGTCTAGTGCTGGTTATATGGCGTCTAGTGCTGGTTATATGGTGTCTAGTGCTGGTTATATGGTGTCTAGTGCCGGTTATATGGTGTCTAGTGCTGGTTATATGGCGTCTAGTGCCGGTTATATGGCGTCTAGTGCCGGTTATATGGCGTCTAGTGCCGGTTATATGGTGTCTAGTGCTGGTTATATGGCGTCTAGTGCTGGTTATATGGCGTCTAGTGACGGTTATTCGGCGTCTAGTGCCGGTTATATGGTGTCTAGTGCTGGTTATATGGCGTCTAGTGCTGGTTATATGGCGTCTAGTGCCGGTTATATGGCGTCTAGTGCCGGTTATATGATGTCTAGTGCTGGTTATATGATGTCTAGTGCTGGTTATATGGCGCCTAGTGCTGGTTATATGGCGTCTAGTGCTGGTTATATGGCATCTTGTGCTGGTTATATGGTGTCTATTGCCGGTTATATGATGTCTAGTGCTGGTTATATGATGTCTATTGCTGGTTATATGGCGTCTAGTGCCGGTTATATGATGTCTAGTGCTGGTTATATGGCGTCTAGTGCTGGTTATATGGAGTCTAGTGCCGGTTATATGGCGTCTAGTGCTGGTTATATGTTGTCTAGTGCTGGTTATATGATGTCTAGTGACGGTTATATGATGTCTAGTGCTGGTTATATGGCGTCTAGTGCCGGTTATATGGCGTCTAGTGCTGGTTATATGTTGTCTAGTGCTGGTTATATGGTGTCTAGTGCTGGTTATATGGTGTCTAGTGCTGGTTATATGGCGTCTAGTGCTGGTTATATGTTGTCTAGTGCTGGTTATATGATGTCTAGTGCTGGTTATATGATGTCTAGTGCTGGTTATATGGCGTCTAGTGCTGGTTATATGGCGTCTAGTGCTGGTTATATGATGTCTAGTGACGGTTATATGATGTCTAGTGCTGGTTATATGGCGTCTAGTGCTGGTTATATGGTGTCTAGTGCTGGTTATATGGTGTCTAGTGCTGGTTATATGTTGTCTAGTGCTGGTTATATGGCGTCTAGTGCTGGTTATATGGTGTCTAGTGCTGGTTATATGTTGTCTAGTGCTGGTTATATGGTGTCTAGTGCCGGTTATATGGTGTCTAGTGCTGGTTATATGTTGTCTAGTGCTGGTTATATGGCGCCTAGTGCCGGTTATATGGCGTCTAGTGCTGGTTATATGATGTCTAGTGCTGGTTATATGGTGTCTAGTGCTGGTTATATGTTGTCTAGTGCTGGTTATATGGTGTCTAGTGCCGGTTATATGGCGTCTAGTGCTGGTTATATGGCGCCTAGTGCCGGTTATATGGCGTCTAGTGCTGGTTATATGATGTCTAGTGCCGGTTATATGGCGTCTAGTGCTGGTTATATGGTGTCTAGTGCCGGTTATATGGTGTCTAGTGCTGGTTATATGGCGTCTAGTGCTGGTTATATGGCGTCTAGTGCTGGTTATATGGCGCCTAGAGCTGGTTATATGATGTCTAGTGCTGGTTATATAATGTCTAGTGCTGGTTATATGGCATCTAGTGCTGGTTATATGGCGTCTAGTGCTGGTTATATGGCGTCTAGTGCTGGTTATATGGCGTCTAGTGCTGGTTATATGGTGTCTAGTGCTGGTTATATGGCGCCTAGAGCTGGTTATATGATGTCTAGTGCTGGTTATATGGTGTCTAGTGCTGGTTATTTGGCGTCTAGTGCTGGTTATATGGTGTCTAGTGCTGGTTATATGGTGTCTAGTGCCGGTTATATGGTGTCTAGTGCCGGTTATATGGCGTCTAGTGCTGGTTATATGGCGTCTAGTGCTGGTTATATGGTGTCTAGTGCTGGTTATATGGCGTCTAGTGCTGGTTATATGGCGTCTAGTGCCGGTTATATGGTGTCTAATGCCGGTTATATGGTGTCTAGTGACGGTTATATGGTGTCTAGTGCCGGTTATATGGTGTCTAGTGCTGGTTATATGATGTCTAGTGCTGGTTATATGGCGTCTAGTGACGGTTATATGGTGTCTAGTGCTGGTTATATGGTGTCTAGTGCCGGTTATATGGCGTCTAGTGCTGGTTATATGGCGTCTAGTGCTGGTTATATGGTGTCTAGTGCTGGTTATATGGCGTCTAGTGCTGGTTATATGATGTCTAGTGCTGGTTATATGGCGTCTAGTGCTGGTTATATGGCGTCTAGTGCTGGTTATATGGCGTCTAGTGCTGGTTATATGATGTCTAGTGCTGGTTATATGGCGTCTAGTGCTGGTTATATGGCGTCTAGTGCTGGTTATATGGCGTCTAGTGCTGGTTATATGATGTCTAGTGCTGGTTATATGGCGTCTAGCGCCGGTTATATGGTGTCTAGTGCCGGTTATATGGCGTCTAGTGCTGGTTATATGGTGTCTAGTGCTGGTTATATGGCGTCTAGTGCTGGTCTGCTTGCTGACAATTTTCTGGGAACCTTCATTGTTTCTATCCAGTGAACACAAATCTGACGATGGTCACACAGGTGCAGAGCTCGTTATATCACACAGGTGCAAGGTTCATTATTACACACAGGTGCATGGCTCTTTATATCACACAGGTGTACGGCTCTTTATATCACACAGGTGCACGGCTCTTTATATCACACAGGTGCACGGCTCTTTATATCACATAGGTGCACGGCTCTTTATACCACACAGGTGCAGGGCGCATTATATCACACAGGTGCACAGCTCGTTATATCACACAGGTGTACGGCTCGTTATAACACACAAGTGCGCGGTTCATTATCACACACAGGTGCGGGGATCGTTGTATCACACAGGTGCACGGCTCGTTATATCATACAGATGCACCGCTCGTTATATCACACAGGTGCACCGCTCGTTATCACACACAGGTGCGCGGCTCGTTAAAACACACAGATGCACCGCTCGTTATATCACACAGGTGCACGGCTCGTTATATCACACAGGGGCACTGCTCGTTATCACACACAGGTGCGCGGCTCGTTAAAACACACAGGTGTATGGCTCATTATATCACACAGGTGCAGGGCTCGTTAGTATTACAAAGAGTAATCAGAGCTGTGTGATATAATGAGTTGTGCACCTGTGTGACCATGGATTTCTGTCCACTGGAAATAAACAATGAGGCTTCCTATAGGATGACAGCAAGCAGAGATCTAGAAAACTGGTGGAATTGATACGGAAAGTATAATGGAAATGTGTATAACTTTTCATTATTCAAACAATATCTTGTACTTGTTGAAATGGTAATGACCCTTTAATTGTCCGTATTTTACATAATATTGGAGTCACACGATTCCCACAGACCTGTGATGCTTCTAGCATAGATACAGTATGAAGTTTATGGGGGATATTTAACAGAAAACTTGCGCAGAAGCCCTGAAATCATCGCAAATGCCTCGGGATTCGCTCTCGGGGCGACACAGAGGTTCTGGAGGGGGGCGGTCAGCAGTGCACAGGGCTGCATCAAGAAAACCTTCAATAGGCATAATTCACAGGCTGCAGAATATTAATGTCTTTGAAATAATTTCTGCAAAGCCGGCAGATAGTTGAGTAAAAGTGGCCGTTCCAGAGTTCA
Organism: Engystomops pustulosus; assembly: GCF_040894005.1. Classification (NCBI taxonomy): domain Eukaryota; kingdom Metazoa; phylum Chordata; class Amphibia; order Anura; family Leptodactylidae; genus Engystomops; species Engystomops pustulosus. Next base: position 79,678,475 of record NC_092421.1, read on the forward strand.
CAACCTGCCTCTGCCCTGCCCCTGCCCCTGCCTCTGCCCTTGCCTCTGCCCCTGCCCCTGCCCATGCCCCTGCCCCTGCCTCTGCCCTTGCCTCTGCCCCTGCCCATGCCCCTGCCTCTGCCCTGCCCCTGCCCTGCCTCTGCCCCTGCCTCTGCCCTTGCCCCTGCCTGTGCCTCTGCCCCTGCCTCTGCCTCTGCTCCTGCCTCTTCCCCTGCCTCTTCCCCTGCCTCTTCCCCTGCCTCTGCCCATGCCCCTGCCTCTTCCCCTGCCTCTGCCCCTTCCCTGCCTCTGCCCATGCCCCTGCCACTGCCTCTGCCCCTGCCTCTGCAACTGCCTCTGCCTATGCCCCTTTCCCTGCCTCTGCCCATGCCCCTTTCCCTGCCTCTGCCCCTGCCTCATCCCCTGCTTCTGCCTCTGCCCCTTCCCCTGCCTCTGCCCCTGCCTCTGCCCATTCCCCTTTCCCTGCCTCTGCCCCTGTCCATGCCTCTGCGCCTGCCTCTGCCCATGCCCCTGCCTCTGCCCCTTTCCCTACCTTTGCCCCTTTCCCTGCCTCTGCCGATGCCCCTGCCCATGCCCCTGTCTCTGCCCATGCCCCTGCCTCTGCCTCTGCCCCTGCCTCTGCCCCTGCATCTTCCCCTGCCTCAGCCCCTGCCTCTGCCCATGCCCCTGCCTCTGCCCCTTCCCCTGCCTCTGCCCATGCCCATGCCCTGCCCTTGGCCCTGCCCCTTTCCCTGCCTCTGCCCCTGCCTCTTCCCCTGCCTCTGCCCTTGCCCCTGCCTCTGCCCCTGCCTCTTCCCCTGCCTCTGCCCATGCCCCTGCCACTGCCTCTGCCCCTGCCTCTGCCTATGCCCCTTTCCCTGCCTCTACCCATGCCCCTTTCCCTGCCTCTGCCCCTGCCTCATCCCCTGCTTCTGCCTCTGCCCCTGCCTCTGCCCCTGCCTCTGCCCATTCCCCTTTCCCTGCCTCTGCCCCTGTCCATGCCTCTGCGCCTGCCTCTGCCCATGCCCCTGCCCCTGCCTCTGCCCCTGCCTCTGCCCCTTTCCCTACCTTTGCCCCTTTCCCTGCCTCTGCCGATGCCCCTGCCCATGCCCCTGCATCTTCCCCTGCCTCAGCCCCTGCCTCTGCCCATGCCCCTGCCTCTGCCCCTTCCCCTGCCTCTGCCCATGCCCATGCCCTGCCCTTGGCCCTGCCTCTTCCTCTTCCCCTGCCTCTGCCCATGCCCCTTTCCCTGCCTCTGCCCCTGCCTCTTCCCCTGCCTCTGCCCTTGCCCCTGCCTCTGCCCCTGCCTCTTCCCCTGCCTCTGCCCATGCCCCTGCCTCTGACCCTGCCTCTGCCCCTGCCTCTGCACCTGCTTCTGCCCCTTTCCCTGCCTCTTCCCCTGCCTCAGCCTCTTCCCCTGCCTCTGCCCCTTTCCCTGCCTCTGCCCATGCCCCTTTCCCTGCCTCTGCCCATGCCCCTTTCCCTGCCTCTGCCCCTGCCTCATCCCCTGCCTCTGCCTCTTCCCCTGCCTCTGCCTCTGCCCATGCCCCTTTCCCTGCCTCTGCCCATGCCCCTGCCTCTACGCCTGCCTCTGCCCCTGCCTCTGCCCATGCCCCTTTCCCTACCTCTGCCCATGCCCCTGCCTCTGTCCCTGCCTCTGCCCATGCCTCTGCGCCTGCCTCTGCCCCTGCCTCTGCCCATACCCCTGCCCCTTTCCCTACCTCTGCCCATGCCCCTGCCTCTGCCCCTGCCTCTGCCCCTTTCCCTACCTCTGCCCCTTTCCCTGCCTTTGCCCATGCCCCTGCCTCTGCCCATGCCCCTGCCCTTGCCCCTGCCTCTGCCCCTGCCTCTGCCCCTGCATCTTCCACTGCCTCTGCCCCTGCCTCTGCCCCTTCCTCTGCCTCTTCCCCTGCCTCTGCCCCTGCCTCTGCCCCTTCCTCTGCCTCTTCCCCTGCCTCTGCCCCTTCCTCTGCCCATGCCCCTGCCTCTTCCCCTGCCTCTGCCTCTGCCCCTTTCCCTGCCTCTGCCCATGCCCCTGCCTCTGTCCCTGCCTCTGTCCATGCCCCTTTCCCTGCCTCTGCCCCTGCGCCTGCCTCTGCCCATGCCCCTGCCTCTTCCCTTGCCTCTGCCCCTTTCCCTGCCTCTGCCCATGCCCCTGCCTCTGCCTATGCCCCTTTCCCTGCCTCTGCCCCTGCCTCTGCCTCTTCCCCTGCCTCTGCCCCTTTCCCTGCCTCTGCCCCTGCCTCTGCCTCTTCCCCTGCCTCTGCCCTTGCCCCTGCCTCTGCCCCTGCCTCTTCCCCTGCCTCTGCCCATGCCTCTGCTCCTGCCCCTTCCCCTGCCTCTGCTCCTGCCTCTGCCCCTTCCTCTGTCTCTTCCCCTGCCTCTGCCCCTTCCTCTGCCCATGCTCCTGCCTCTTCCCCTGCCTCTGCCTCTGCCCCTTTCCCTGCCTATGCCCATGCCCCTGCCTCTGCCCCTGCCTCTGCCCATGCCCTTTTCCCTGCCTCTGCCCCTGCCTCTGTCCATGCCCCTTTCCCTGCCTCTGCCCCTGCGCCTGCCTCTGCCCATGCCCCTGCCTCTGCCCTTGCCTCTGCCCCTTCCTCTGTCCATGCCCCTGCCTCTTCCCCTGCCTCTGCCCCTTTCCCTGCCTCTGCCTATGCCCCTTTCCCTGCCTCTGCCTCTTCCCCTGCCTCTGCCTCTTCCCCTGCCTCTGCCCTTGCCCCTGCCTCTGCCCCTGCCTCTTCCCCTGCCTCTGCCCCTGCCTCTGCACCTGCCTCTTCCCCTGCCTCTGCCCTTGCCCCTGCCTCTGCCCCTGCCTCTGACCCTGCCTCTGCACCTGCCTCTGCCCCTTTCCCTGCCTCTGCCCCTGCCACTGCCCATGCCCCTGCCTCTTCCCCTGCCTCTGCCTCTTCCCCTGCCTCTGCCCATGCCCCTGCCTATGCCCCTTTCCCTGCCTCTGCCCATGCCCCTTTCCCTGCCTCTGCCCCTGCCTCATCCCCTGCCTCTGCCTCTGCCTCTGCCCCTGCCTCTGCCCATGCCCCTTTCCCTGCCTCTGCCCCTGCCTCTTCCCCTGCCTCTGCCCTTGCCCCTGCCTCTTCCCCTGCCTCTGCCCTTGCCCCTGCCTCTGTCCTTGCCCCTGCCTCTACCCCTCCCCTTCCCCTGCACGCTTGTGTCCCATCTCTGCCCTGTCACACCCAAAAGTGCCGTCCGGGTCAGAGAAGCCTGAAAACTGTCAGGGAGGGGGAGATTATGTGCTCAATGCATCTCCCCTGATGTCCTCCTGACAGGTTCCCTTCTAGTAAATCCTGCAATGTAGGAGGGAACAAAGTAACTGACAAATTTAAATATCCTCCAAAATTCCTATAAAATATATTTTTACTAAAACCTTACAGGAAATCTACCACCAGCATCAAGGGTTATGACCCAAGCACATTTACCTGCTGGAGTGCGCCCCCTCTGGCAGGATCCATTTATGCAAATGAGTCTTAGGGGCTCCAGACCACATAGCTTTAAATGGAGCCTGGAGCCCCTCACGCTTATTTGCATTATTTATAAAAGAAGCACAGATCCTGTAAATGTGCTTGGGTTACAATTCTTGATCCTCATGGTAGATTTCCTTTAATCTCCGGTGACATAATACACAGTGCGGTGTAAAAGATCTTTTAACATTTTCATAAGGGAAGAAGAAAAAAAGCTTTTTTTTCTTTTTGCTTTGGTTTTTACACATGAGAATGAGCTAAAAGTAGCATAATAATGGAGACATAATAACTTGTCCTATTGTGCGCTATTACGGATGTTTTCTGGTAATTACATTCATTTGTAACATCTTTCTCCTCTTCAGCTATACACAGGGGCAGATTTACTTACCCGGCCCATTCGCGATCCAGCGGCGCGTTCTCTGTACTGGATTCGGGTCCGGACGGGATTTATGAAGGTAGTTCCTCCGCCGTCCACCAGGTGGCGCTGCTGCGCTGAAAATCATCTGAACGCGCCGGAATACACCGAGCTGGACCAGGTGAAGGTAAGCGCTTCCCAAGCGACACATTTTCAGTTTTTAAATGCGGTGGTTTTTCCGAATACGTCGGGTTTTTGTTCGGCCACGCCCCCCCATTTCTGTCGCGTGCATGCCAGTGCCGATGCGCCACAATCCGATCGCGTGCGTCAAAATCCCGGGGCAATTCAGGTACAATCGGCGCAAATCGGAAATATTCGAGTAACACGTCGGGAAACCGCGAATCGGGCCCTTAGTAAATGACCCCCACAGTGTTACAATTAGCGCAGTCAATCACACGTCTAAATATTGATGGTTTCTCATGGACGGATCCGGAGCCTCGTGCAGAACTACTGACACTTTCTGATTTCTATTGTTATGTAAGAATTCAGATGGATTGGTTTATTACTGTGTAACACAACATGTTCTTCATATCATATCCTTACATTGTTATCGTCTGATATTAATGTAGATATAATGGGGGTCATTTACTAAGGGCCCGATTCGCGTTTTCCCGACGTGTTACCCGAATATTTCCGATTTGCGCCGATTCTCCCTGTATTGCCGCGGGATTTTGGCGCACGCGATCAGATTGTGGCGCATCGGCACTGGCATGCACGCGAAGGAAATCAGGGGGTGTGGCCAAACGAAAACCCAACGGATTCGGAAAAACTGCCGCATTTAAAACAAAAAATCTGTCGCGGAGCTTGCACTTACCTTCATTCAGCCCGAGCCGGTGAACTCCAACGCGTTCCGATGCTTTTCAGCGCAGCAGCGCCACCTGGTGGACGGCGGAGGAACTACCTTAATAAATCCCGGCCGGACCCGAATCCAGCGCAGAGAACGCGCCGCTGGATCGCGAATGGACCGGGTAAGTAAATCTGCCCCAATGTGTTATGTAAAGGGTCACTGGATGGAAAGCAGTCGGTGATAACAAGAGTCTATCGATCGGTCATCAATAGTCATTTACTTCATATTCTGTAGAATTACCAAGGGAACCTCCATCACTGTGTGATACATCTTGAAAAAGTTATCACAGTTTGATGACAATGATTGGAGTGATGTCGAAGAATAAGTCACATGACCAATGTTCACACACAGCAACTGCAACAGCGCCACCTGCAGGACTTAATCCTGCAGATATATTATAACTGTGCTTCACTTTATGCAAAATGCTTTAAACAGGCAGTCCCCGGGTTACATACAAGATAGGGTCTGTAGGTTTGTTCTTAAGTTGAATTTGTATGTAAGTCGGAACTGTATATTTTATCATTGTAATCCCAGCCAGAACTTTTTTGGTCTCTGTGACAATTGGATTTAAAAAATATTGGGTTGTCATAAGAACCAGGATTAACACTAAAGCTTCATTACAGACTCCTGTGATACCTGTTACAGCCGATTATTGTAGCCTAGGGCTAAAGTACAGGAAATTACCAATATCCAGAGGTCCGTTTGTAACTAGGGGTCGTATGTAAGTCAGGTGTTCTTAAGTAGGGGACCGCCTGTATATTCTACTGGAATTTTTATTTTTGAAACTTGTTTTTATTGTGAAACCTGGTTTTATTTCATTTGTTTTAGTAAGAATAAAAATGGCAAAAATTCCAATCAGTTGTCGTATGTAATATAAAATCAGCACAGAAGAAGATTCAGAAATGCAAACCGTTATCCTGCCTCCTGTTTATAGCGCTGCTCATAGAGTTAAAACCTTGAGTGATTAGATAAATGTCTCTCAATGATCTCATTAGCCATCTATAAACTTTCTTGGGGCTGTATTTCTCTGCCAGTTATTGTTTTACCTGCCTGTGTGATTATTGTTCCTGATCTGGATTTTAGTTGCTTGCCTTCTGCTTTGTTTTCTGACCATCCCTTGCCTCCTGATTGTGTACAGCGTTACCATGTGTTCAGTTTGACTTTTCTCTGGTCTACAATTCTGTTTCTGGCCTACTCTAGATTTTGTATTCTGGAACATTGGGGCAGATTTACTTACCCAGTCCGTTCGCGATCCAGCGGCGCGTTCTCTGCGCTGGATTCGGGTCCGGCCAGGATTCATCAAGGCAGTTCCTCCGCCGTCCACCAGGTGGCACTGAAAAGCATCTGAACGCACTCAAGTTCACTGGACCGGACCAAGTGAAGGTAAGCGCGTCCCAAGCGACACTTTTATTGTTTTAAATGCGGCGGTTTTTCTGAATCCGTCAGGTTTTCGCTCGGCCACGCCCCCCAATTTCGGTCGCGTGCATGCCGGCGCCGATGCGACACAATCCGATCGCGTGCGCCAAAATCCTGGGGCAATACAGGAAAAATCGGCGCAAATCGGAAATATTCGGGTAACACGTCGGGAAACCGCGAATCGGGCCCTTAGTAAATGACCCTTATTTAGTTTGGTAGGTTTCCTTTCTAAGGCCGGGGACAGGTGCCTGTGGGTTAGATGCAGTGGAGACCTCTGTAGCCATGTACACTAGTAGCATATCGGATGGATATACATCTCATTCACATGGGCCATAAAAACTTGCAGCTGAAACTTGTTTGTTTTTGCAGCAGATTCAGAAATGTAAAGGTGGAATCGGGCGTCTCTGCTGCGGCCACATTGCTGCTTAAAATCAGGCAGAAACCCGACATTTTCATGACTGTGAATTTCGCTCCATCAGTTCCTGGCCTAAATAGTCTCCCAACGATCAGAAGTAGTCAGAGTAAGGAAGATGGGTCTGTAATTTTAAGATCCAATCACATACATAGGGGGACATTTATCAGGACGTGTGATCCAGCTTTCTTGTGAACAAGCCATGGAAAAAATCTCAGTTCTCTGCAAACCACCGGGAATTGTGATAATTTCCCATAGTTACTCCATCTCCACGCCAAGTTGATATAAATGGGTGTGAAGGGGGAAGTATCGGCATTACTGCCCCGCACAGGGGCACTCACTATTGCTGGTGACCACTCAGGCCTGAATGGGCGCAGGTAATTGGGCAATTCTTCGGCAGGCCCTGTATGTGGCGGAGGGATGGGGCTTACATTATACACCGGCGCTTGGGTCTGATGTATCATATCTGTAATGCCAGTTTTCTGCCAAAGTTAGAGTTTTGATTTACTCCATTTAAATTATAGCCATTTTGAGCGGTTTTGAATAAAGTGTCTGCGCCAGGGCCAGGAGCAGTCAGGCTAAAGTGTGGATGACTTGGCCAAACATGGGCTCTGTATCCTGTTCCAGAACATTTCAATTCCAGCGCATTGAATATAGGTCTGACTGTCAGTGTTACTGTATCAGCCCTATTATTCTACTATGTAACTACAATCTAATAGGCCAATAGAGTTCACTCAACGGTGGATTATTCCATGATTGCGCTGCCGCGGGACGGAGACTTTGTAATTAGTATTTCACATCTGTAACTTTTCCTCTGCAATTTCTCCGAAACAAAGGTTCTTTTTCTATAATCCGCTCTCTGGTGCATCTGCATAATCTCCTGATCCCGTATGGTTACAATTCTCTGTAAATGGCTCTGCTGTAATTACCGCACATTCAGCCCAGAAGCCGCCTTTATATTGTCAGTTTTAGCCGCTTTTGATACTTTGTGAAACTTTGCCACATGTGATAAAATGATTGCGATTAGAGGGAGTTTTAAGTAAGTTTGACCTCTGTTCATCCAAACCACTGGCGACACGAGTCCCATAAAGAGCCAATCTGTATCTCCTCTAACTTCAGGCAGCGAATACATGAACACAGGAAAGTTACAGATGGAATATGTCAAAGCTTTTTTTTTTTTATAGTTTGTACAAAGACTGCGGCTGCCAGGTCTATAAATGAAAATAACCATCTATTTTTAGAGGAAAGAAACTGCTGTGGAAAACAAACTTGTGCTCCGAAAACCAACTCTATAAAAGGAATATTTCTGCCCTTAAAAATGTTTTCTCTTGTTCTGTGCTTTGTGCTTAGATTGCATTAGTATGTATGTCTGTGTATACAGATATTTAGAAAGCAGAATGGATACAGAAATGAAGGCTACATAGGTTGTTTAGTCCAAGACTACATAAGCAACAACAGGTACCCCTTACTTGAAGGGGAGATGGACACAAACAAAGTTAGAAGTATTGATATAAAATTTTTAAACTTTATTAATACAAAAACATAAAAAAATGCCAATGAAAATGGCGCTGGTGTGTATACATATAATGTAAAATATAGAATACAATGGTTTGGCACAGATGAAAAGCGGATATACCTAGGCAGAGGAGAGAGATTGTGCTCAAGCAAATAAATGTGGAGCTGGACACAGAGGTGTAATGGGTGTATAGTATCTCCATAGAATGGGTATCTATGGGAGATGCGCAACAACTCCTGTAGAGGGTAAGTATCGGAGTTTGTGGCTGTATGTGGATATGTGCCAGCTCTTACCAATGAGGAGTAGTGCAGAGCTCCGCTGCCAGGTTACACCCGCGTCCCCGACGCGCGTTTCGGCTCGGGAGGAGCCTTCGCCCCCAGACACCAGCGCCATTTTCATTGGCATTTTTTTATGTTTTTGTATTAATAAAGTTTAAAAATTTTATATCAATACTTCTAACTTTGTTTGTGTCCATCTCCCCTTCAAGTAAGGGGTACCTGTTGTATATAGATATTTGTACACAAGTGTTTCTCATCTTTTTTTCTTACTGTTTATCTTGCAGTTTTCTTTTGTAGAAACAAAAATGTGCTGCTACTGAACAAGAGGATAAGACTCTACTGATGGATTGTATTGTGTCTTCTACAGGAATATACATTGGGGACAACCCACTGGCTTTCTCTTATGCAACAAGTGGAAAAAATGGTCTCTCCAGACTTTAACAAATTGGGGGGTTCCTGCAACTGATGAAGAAGTGGCATTCTTCGGTCCTCCGGTGGGCCAGTCCAATGCTGTAAGTGGGGTAGTCCTGACACCTGGCGCTATGCCGGGGGCCTCCATCTGTCTCCATAGGAGACCCCTGCCAGTGATTGTAATTGTACTTGATGAGGCTGGAATCGGTGATTACCATCACTGCAGCAACCTCTCTAATGTGCTGATGCTATTGGCTCTGGGAGTGCAACTCAGCCGGAAGACTTATCCAGCGCACAACGCAGTTTGACCCTGGATGCCCAGCTTCATGATGATGTCATCGCATGCCCATGCATTCTGTACCCGTTCTGTCTGCAAGAGCAGCAAAAATACAGAAGACAGAGGAGGAAGGATATGGGAGCCGGGCATGAATAATGAATGGGGGGAGGCAGTATGGAAAATGTAAGGAGCATGAGAGGCCCAGTCAGGGCTGGCTCCAGGTTTCAGTAGGCCCCTGGGCGACAGCGCCACAGTGGGCCCCTTTGCAGAGAACTCACGTGCCAGCATTAAAAAAATTCAATAACTAAAAAACTGTCTCCTGTTCCCTAAATATTCCCCAGTTTATCATCCCAAACAGCCGTGTCACGGTCAGGGCAGTTTTGAGGTCATTTAACCAACAGAGCGAACCTAAAAATGTATATCCCTCCACTCTGCCAAGTAATAAAACTGAAACTTCAACTCAGCTTCTCCGGAACCTCATAATACACACCTGAGCTGCTGCAGAACCTCCTAATACGCACCTGAGCTGCTGCGGAACCTCCTAATACACACCTGAGCTGCTGTGAAACCTCCTAATACACACCTGAGCTGCTGTGGAACCTCCTAATACACACCTGAGCTGCTGCGGAACCTCCTAATACACACGAGCTGCTGCGGAACCTCCTAATACACACCTGAGCTGCTGCGGAACCTCCTACTACACACCTGAGCTGCTGCGGAACCTCCTAATACACACCTGAGCTGCTGCGGAACCTCCTAATACACACCTGAGTTGCTGCGGAACCTCCTAATACACACGAGCTGCTGCGGAACCTCCTAATACACACCTGAGCTGCTGCGGAACCTCCTAATACACACCTGAGCTGCTGCGGAACCTCCTAATACACACCTGAGCTGCTGCGGAACCTCCTAATACACACCTGAGCTGCTGCGGAACCTCCTAATACACACCTGAGCTGCTGCGCAACCTCCTAATACACACCTGAGCTGCTGCGGAACCTCTTAATACACACCTGAGTTGCTGCGGAACCTCCTAATACACACCTGAGTTGCTGCAGAACCTCCTAATACACACCTGAGCTGCTGCGGAACCTCATAATACACATCACTGCTTACACTGAACCCTCTCTGCTTCTCATGTACATTTGAGATGATTAATATCATTCACACATCCACACATGCAGCAAGACATATATAGAGGCAGATATATACATGCAGACAGCTACAGAGACATGCAGACAGCTACAGAGACATGCAGACAGCTACAGAGACATGCATACAGCTACAGGTACATGCATACAGCTACAGGTACATGCATAAATTTAGACAAGCATGGAGGCAAACACACACACACTGACAGACAGATAGAGATACACATGCAGACAAACACATCATCAGACATACCATACACTCACTGTATGGATCAGTAATACACATCCATACATGTCACATACCATCACACTCCCTGTGGTGTCTGCAGCAGCCCAGGCATCACACAGAGGAGTCTTCAGGCTTCTCCTCCTCCTCCTCTTCGTCCCGATCTCTAAGCTGTCGGAAGAGGTGATAGGGGGGGGGAGGTTAACCCATAATGTGCTGCATCACACAGGCAGCTCAGTAGCCTCTACCTGTGCTGTGTCTGTCTGAGTGGGGGAGGAACAGTGCAGGACACAGCTCCTCATGACAGGAAGTGAAGATGTGCACAGCGTGTGTGTGGGCCCCCGGCAGCTCTCTGGGCCCCGGCACTTGCCCAGGTATGCCGGGTGCTGGAGCCGGGCCTGGGCCCAGTAACCAGTATTGAAAATGTTATATTAAAATTTAAAAAAAAAAAAACTGATACTGACACTAGTGAAAGAAAAGTGTTAGTTTTTTTAAGCAAAAAAAAAGGGAATTAGTTAAATAAACAGACACATTTGGGCTCATTTACTAAGGGTCTGCGGACTGCACAAATGTTGGATATTCCAACATTTTCCGGTTTGCGTCGCATTTAACAGTGGATTGTGTCGCACGCGATCGGCTTTCATGCAACACAAATCGGGGGACGATCCGACGGATTCGGACAAACTGCAGGATTTTAATTAAAAATTGTGTCGCAAGACAATGCATTTACATACACCGGAAAGTAGAAGGGGAACTCCGGGGACCTGAGCGGGGAAGCGACACATGCAGGATATTGTGCGCACGATCTTAGTGACTCCCCACACAGCGCATTATACACGGACAATGCACTTACATGCACCAGGAAGAAGAAGGTGAACTCCGGGGACCTGAGCGGGGAAGTGACACATGCAGAATATCGGGGCGCAGGAGCTTAGTGACACCCCGCACAGCACATTATGCACGGACAATGCACTTACATGCACCAGGAAGAACAAGGTGAACTCCGGGGACCTGAGCGGGGAAGTGACACATGCAGGATATCAATCGCAGGATCTTAGTGACTCCCTGCACAGCGCATTATACATGGACAATGCACTTACATGCACCATGAAGAAGAAGGTGAACTCCGGGGACCTGAGCGGGGAAGCGACACATGCAGGATATCGGGTGCACGATCTTAGTGACTCCCTGCACAGCGCATTATACACGGACAATGCACTTACATGCACCAGGAAGAAGAAGATGAACTCCAGGGACCTGAGCGGGGAAGCGAAACATGCAGGATATCGGGCACATGATCTTAGTGACTCCCTGCACAGCGCATTATACATGGACAATGCACTTACATGCACCATGAAGAAGAAGGTGAACTCCGGGGACCTGAGCGGGGAAGCGACACATGCAGGATATCGGGGGCACGATCTTAGTGACTCCCCGCACAGCGCATTATACACGGACAATGCACTTACATGCACCAGGAAGAAGAAGATGAACTCCAGGGACCTGAGCGGGGAAGCGAAACATGCAGGATATCGGGGCACGATCTTAGTGACTCCCCGCACAGCGCATTATACACGGACAGTGCACTTACATGCACCAGGAAGAAGAAGGTGAACTCCGGGGACCTGAGCGGGGAAGTGACACATGCAGGATATCGGGCGCAGGATCTTAGTGACTCCCCGCACAGCGCATTATACACGGACAATGCACTTACATGCACCAGGAAGAAGAAGGTGAACTCCGGGGACCTGAGCGGGGAAGCGACACATGCAGGATATCGGGCGCAGGATCTTAGTGACTCCCCGCACAGCACATTATACACGGACAATGCACTTACATGCACCAGGAAGAAGAAGGAGAACTCCGGGGACCTGAGCAGGGAAGCGACACATGCAGGATATCGGGCGCAGGATCTTAGTGACCCCCCGCACAGCACATTATACACGGACAATGCACTTACATGCACCAGGAAGAAGAAGGAGAACTCCGGGGACCTGAGTGGGAAAGTGACACATGCAGAATATCGGGCGCAGGATCTTAGTGACTCCCCGCACAGCACATTATACACGGACAATGCACTTACATGCACCAGGAAGAAGAAGGTGAACTCCAGGGACCTGAGCGGGGAAGCGACACATGCAGGATATCGGGGCAGGATCTTAGTGACTCCCCGCACAGCGCATTATACACGGACAATGCACTTACATGCACCAGGAAGAAGAAGGAGAACTCCGGGGACCTGAGCGGGGAAGTGACACATGCAGGATATCGGGCGCAGGATCTTAGTGACTCCCCGCACAGCACATTATACACGGACAATGCACTTACATGCACCAGGAAGAAGAAGGTGAACTCCGGGGACCTGAGCGGGGAGGGACGATGCAGGATATCGGGCGCAGGATCTTAGTGAATCCCCGCACAGCGCATTATACACGGACAATGCACTTATATGCACCAGGAAGAAGAAGGTGAACTCCGGGGACCTGAGCGGGGAAGCAACACATGCAGGATATCAGGCGCAGGATCTTAGTGATTCCCCGCACAGCGCATTATACACAGACAATGCACTTACATGCACCAGGAAGAAGAAGGGGAACTCCGGGGACCTGAGTGGGGAAGTGACACATGCAGGATATCGGGGCAGGATCTTAGTGACTCCCCGCACAGCGCATTATACACGGACAATGCACTTACATGCACCAGGAAGAAGAAGGAGAACTCCGGGGACCTGAGCGGGGAAGTGACACATGCAGGATATCGGGCGCAGGATCTTAGTGACTCCCCGCACAGCACATTATACACGGACAATGCACTTACATGCACCAGGAAGAAGAAGGTGAACTCCGGGGACCTGAGCGGGGAGGGACGATGCAGGATATCGGGCGCAGGATCTTAGTGAATCCCCGCACAGCGCATTATACACGGACAATGCACTTACATGCACCAGGAAGAAGAAGGTGAACTCCGGGGACCTGAGCGGGGAAGCGACACATGCAGGATATCGGGCGCAGGATCTTAGTGACTCCCTGCACAGCGCATTATACACGGACAATGCACTTACATGCACCATGAAGAAGAAGGTGAACTCCGGGGACCTGAGCGGGGAAACGACACATGCAGGATATCGGGCGCAGGATCTTAGTGACTCCCCGCACAGCGCATTATACACGGACAATGCACTTACATGCACCATGAAGAAGAAGGTGAACTCCGGGGACCTGAGCGGGGAAGCGACACATGCAGGATATCGGGCGCAGGATCTTAGTGACTCCCTGCACAGCGCATTATACACGGACAATGCACTTACATGCACCATGAAGAAGAAGGTGAACTCCGGGGACCTGAGCGGGGAAACGACACATGCAGGATATCGGGCGCAGGATCTTAGTGACTCCCCGCACAGCGCATTATACACGGACAATGCACTTACATGCACCATGAAGAAGAAGGTGAACTCCGGGGACCTGAGTGGGGAAGCGACACATGCAGGATATTGGGTGACACGTTCTAAGTGAATCGTGGCAGAGTTCATTATTGTTGGACATTCTGGATCTGGGATCGCCCAAGGGACAGGTGAGTAATGGTCATTAGTTACTGTCATTTTATCTTTTATTTATCATTCTTTTTTTTTTTTAAACAGAGATAAAGAACGGATAAGCCGACTGTAGTGTCAACTTAGCCCAATTTAGGTAATTTTACTGGATCAAAGCCAACGGAAATTATATGCGGCGCGCTTGGTGCAGGGAATATTAAGACTGGTGCACAATGTGCCACTTGTAATAAATTCCCCCAAATAACTTTATATCACCAAAAGGAGACCTGACATGAAATTTACTATTATATTCTCTACCTTCAAATCAAAGGAACCTTAGATTGTTACTACAGATAGTAAATAGTTTTTAGTTCCATAAACATAGTCATTCGTAAAAAAACAGTAATAACTGACAATGTTAAAAATGTCAAAAGTAAAAAAATGATCTTAATTTTTAATACAGGCGGTCCCCTACTTAAGAACACCTGACTTACATACGACCCCTAGTTACAAACAGACCTCTGGATGTTGGTAATTTATTGTGCTTTAGTCCTAGGCTACAATAATCAGCTATAACACTTATCACCGGTGTCTGTAATTAAGATTTATTGTTTATCCTGGTTCTTATGACAACCCAACATTTTTAAAATCCAATTGTCACAGAGACCAAAAAACTTTTGACTGGGGTTACAATAATAAAGTATACGGTTCCGGCTTACATACAAACTCAACTTAAGAACAAACACACAGAACCTATCTTGTGTGTAACCCGGGGACTGCCTGTAAGTTACTGTTGTCGTCTTACCTTATTTAGTTTATTACCATGAAGAGACCAATCTCTGCCCCCAGGTGGCGCTGCAGCTCCTATAACCGGAACAGCCATTAGTTCTGTGATTGATGTGTGAAGCTGCTGCAGAACATGATCTCATTATAATGAACAAATGCTTTATGCTCCCCCTCCATTAGACCCCTCTGCATCAATCTTAACTAAAGCTAAGTACAGCCATGTGCACATTGGGGGTCATTTACTAAGGGCCCGATTCGCGCTTTCCCGACGTGTTACCTGAATATTTCCGATTTGCGCCGATTGTACCTGAATTGCCCCGGGATTTTGGCGCATGCGATCGGATTGTGGCGCATCTGCACCGGCATGCACGCGACGGAAATCGGGGGGCGTGGCCGAACGAAAACCCGACGTATTCGGAAAAACCGCCGCATTTAAAAAAGGAAATTGTGTCGCGCGGAGCTTGCACTCACCTTCATCCAGGATAGGATCGTGAACTTCAGTGCATTTCAGGGAACTTCAGCGCAGCAGCCCCACCTGGTGGACGTCGGAGGAACTGCCTTGATGAATCCCGGCCGGACCGGAATCCAGCGCAGAGAACGCACCGCTGGATCGTGAACGGACCGGGTAAGTAAATCTGCCCCATTGTGTCATTCCTATTGTTCTGTTCTATAGGAGGAGTGCGGCTTATATAATAAGAGCTTTGCAGATCTGAATGACATAAAGCCCAAAAGATTCCATTGCCTGTAATGAGGTCCTTCCACCATGGATGAAGAGACCCTAGTGGAGCCCCTGCAGGTGAACTTCTCGGATCTTTCTAATGGATAGAACCTTTTTAAAAAAATGTATTTTTATGTTTATTATTTGTTTTATTGTTATTGTTTTTTCAGTCATTGTTTGTATTACTTGCTTTTTTTAATGTCCTTTATTTTTAGATGAGTGAATCATCCAAGATTTGATTAACTGAAGCAGAATTTTTTTGAAAGATTTTGGTTGGAAACGGATCGGTCCAAACCGATATAATTCCAGTTGTTCTGGATATTGGTATATGACTCCCTCTAGGCCTCTAAAACACAGAGGGGGTCATTTACTAAGGGCCCGATTCGCGTTTTCCCGACGTGTTACCTGAATATTTCCGATTTGCGCCGATTTCCCCTGTATTGCCCCGGGATTTTGGCGCACGCGATCGGATTGTGGCACATCGGCGCTGGCATGCACGCAACGGAAACCGGGGCGTGGCCGAACGATAACCCGACGGATTCGGAAAAACTGCCCCATTTAAAACAAAAAAGTGCCGCTTGGGGAGCGCTTACCTTCTCTTGGTCCGGCTCGGTGAATTCCAATGCGTTCAGATGCTTTTCAGCGCAGCAGCGACACCTGGTGGACGTCGGAGGAACTGCCTTGATGAATCCCGGCCGGACCCGAATCCACCGCAGAGAACGCGCCGCTGGATCGCGAATGGGCCGGGTAAGTAAATCTGCTCCAGATTGTTCATGAAAAGCTCCTATGTAGTGTTATTAATTTTCTCACAATCTTTTCATTTTCCCTCGCCCGCTCCTCTTCCTCTCTCTGGGATGAATGACAGCTGTCTTCTTACAAGATTTCTCTGGAGGGAAGCACAAAAGATTCAGATTCAACTTAAAATTGCCAGATTCGTACATAATCTACAGATTGATTTGCTCATCTCCCCCTTTCTTTATTTAAAGGAAATCTGCCATTAGAATCCATCATGATAAACCAGGGACACCTGGCCCCCTTCCTTCTAAAATCAACTTTTATAATTATGCTAATGAGCAAAGAGGTCTCTGCGTGGTGTTACCTGAGCCCCACTCTGCTTTAGTTTCACACGTTCTCCCTCCACTCCTCTCCCTCAGCACTTCCTCCCTCCCCCTGGCTGATCTTATCTTGCACAGTGGGAGGGGAGAAGTGTTCTTACTAATTAGCCAGAAGAGTTCTGGAGAGCGTTACCAGAGCCCCTCTGTGTTGTGCCTTCACAGCCCATTACAGGAAATCTTTCCCCCTCCCACTGTGTGCTGAAACGTCTTCTGCTTATATGAGACACAGGGAGGGGAAAGTGCTGAAAGAGCATGGGGGAGAGTGAAACAGTCTAACAGTCAGTGAAGCTACAGCACAGAGGGGCTCTGGTAACACCCCTAAGCCTCTCTGATTTAATAGCATAATATAAAAGTAGAATTTTGGAAAGAAGAGGTCATAACAAATATAAGATCATTATCGGTGCCCGAATTTATGAGTAAATGTCCCTGGTGAATGGTGCTTGATTTTGATGATACATTGGGGCAGATTTACTTACCCGGTCTGTTCGCGATCCAGCGGCGCGTTCTCTGTGCTGGATTCGGGTCCGGCCGGGATTCATCAAGGTAGTTCCTCCGCCGTCCACCAGGTGGCGCTGCTGCGCTGAAAAGCATCTGAACGCGCTAGAGTTCATCGGCTCGGGCTAAGTGAAGGTAAGCGCGTCCCAAGCGACACATTTTTTTTTTAAATGCGGCGGTTTTTCCGAATCCGTCGGGTTTTCGCTCGGCCACGCCCCCGATTTCCGTCGCGTGCATGCCAGCGCCGATGCGCCACAATCCGATCGCGTGTGCCAAAATCCCGGGGCAATTCAGGGGAAATCGGCGCAAATCGGAAATATTCTGGTAACACGTCGGGAAAACGCGAATCGGGCCCTTAGTAAATGACCCCCATTGTCTCTAATACACATGATCCTATCCAGTCCATATCCATAAAGATAACTACAAGCCGTTCTGTAAACATAACAAAGACTGAATGACTGGGACACCTCATCCTTGGGTCCAGTCATTAGGGACCTGTTATATCAGCGTTATATTATATTATATTACATCCTATGGACAGTATAACAAGTGGTAAAAAGAATGAGATTGAATTTGGCTTCACTAATATTTGGCCTCAGTATCAGCAGCCGAGGAGCCACCGAGGACCTTCTGGAAGAACTTTTTGTTCCTTATGTCCCATACTGACAACTTAATTGGCAGATATGAAGTAATCAATAAAATAATTGGTTGGACGACCAGAAACAAAACATTCACCTGTGGATAATATGTAATTGCCTGTTCCCCGCAGACATCCGGGCGGCTGGGAAAATACAGACGCCGGGAAGTAATCGCTTCGTACTGGTGGATGTTCTCTCACTACAGTTCTGTATTTTATGCCTCCTAAATTAGATGGTGGGTTTGTGGTGGGTTTTATTGTGGTTTTTTATAACTTTATTATATTATTTTTTTAACTGATATTTGCTGGGTGTGTAAAATGTATTCTGGGCGAACTACAATACGAAATATCTTAATATTCAAGAAGTTTTCAAGACTAAAAATAACTAGTGCTGAGCGGACCCACAATATTCAGTACGGACCAGAACATTGCAGGTTCAGGTCTGCAGAATACAAACCTGGACTTCATTCCAGCGGACTTCAGCGCAGCAGCGCCACCTGGTGGACGGCGGAGGAACTACCATCATAAATCCCGGCCAGACCCGAATCCACCGCAGAGAACGCGCCGCTGGATCGCGAATGGACCGGGTAAGTAAATCTGCCCCATTGTTTCTTTTATCGCCCTGGGCAGTGACATCATCCAGAGAGACAGAAAGGGCCGAGAGGGCGAAATGCTTGCAAGTGCTAGCAATAAGCTACAAGCATTGACATGGTGCAGAGGCCCTGATAAACATGCCCTAATGACCTTGGAAAACTTCTAGTTTTTATCCATCCTAAAATCCTTCTATATGCTCCGAAAATCTAATTTCTTAATTAATTGCCTGGATCTATGAGAAATGTCTCTGCTATATCAGGAAGGATTTGGATTGGAGATTTCCTTCAAATGGAAACCTCTTTCAATGACAAAATTTGAGTGACATGAATAATACTGCAGCCGGGCACGTGACACAAAAGGGTGCAGACACTTATATATACACTCACCGGCCACTTTATTAGGTACACCTGTCCAACTGCTCGTTAACACTTAATTTCAAATCAGCCAATCACATGGCGGCAACTCAGTGCATTTAGGCATGTAGACATGGTCAAGACAATCTCCTGCATTTCAAACCGAGCATCAGTATGGGGAAGAAAGGTGATTTGTGGCCTTTGAACGTGGCATGGTTGTTGGTGCCAGGAGGGCTGGTCTGAGTATTTCAGAAACTGCTGATCTACTGGGATTTTCACGCACAACCATCTCTAGGGTTTACAGAGAATGGTCCGAAAAAGAAAAAACATCCAGTGAGCGGCAGTTCTGTGGGCAGAAATGCCTTGTTGATGCCAGAGGTCAGAGGAGAATGGGCAGACTGGTTCGAGCTGATAGAAAGGCAACAGTGACACAAATCGCCACCCGTTACAACCAAGGTAGGCAGAAGAGCATCTCTGAACGCACAGTACGTCGAACTTTGAGGCAGATGGGCTACAGCAGCAGAAGACCACACCGGGTGCCACTCCTTTCAGCTAAGGACAGGAAACTGAGGCTACAATTTGCACAAGCTCATCGAAATTGGACAGTAGAAGATTGGAAAAACGTTGCCTGGTCTGATGAGTCTCGATTTCTGCTGCGACATTCGGATGGTAGGGTCAGAATTTGGCGTCAACAACATGAAAGCATGGATCCATCCTGCCTTGTATCAGCGGGTCAGGCTGGTGGTGGTGGTGTCATGGATCCATCCTGCCTTGTATCAGCGGTTCAGGCTGGTGGTGGTGGTGTCAGGGTGTCTTTGGGCCCCTTGGTACAACGCCGCAGCCTACCTGAGTATTGTTGCTGACCATGTCCATCCCTTTATGAGCACAATGTACCCTGTAACATCTGATGGCTACTTTCAGCAGGATAATGCGCCATGTCATAAAGCTGGAATCATCTCAGACTGGTTTCTTGAACATGACAATGAGGTCACTGGACACAAATGGCCTCCACAGTCACCAGATCTCAATCCAATAGAGCATCTTTGGGATGTGGTGGAACGGGAGATTCGCATCATGGATGTGCAGCCGACAAATCTGCGGCAACTGTGTGATGCCATCATGTCACTATGGAGCAAAATCTCTGAGGAGCTTCCAGCACCTTGTTGTATCTATGCCACGAAGAATTGAGGCAGTTCTGAAGGCAAAAGGGGGTCCAACCCGTTACTAGCATGGTGTACCTAATAAAGGGGCCGGTGACTGTATATATATATATATATACATATATATATATATATATGTTATATACCTGTGCAAATAGTTAGCTCATAAAAGAACGAAGCAAAGTCCAACAGAAAACTGGCCCAGGGTCCTCAGTGATTGTGCCCCAATGTGTATACAGACTGATGAGCCCAGTGGATTCACTTGTTAGGTTCTCTTTGGAGAATCTGTTGAGCTCTTTCATTAGAGAATATAAGGGGAAACGTAGGCCCTGGCTCCTGCCCCCGCAGATTACTGAGGCAAGAGGGAGGCGCCATGAAATGTGCATCTAGTATCATGGAATAAAAAATATTGGGGGTCATTTACTAATGGCCCGATTCGCGTTTTCCCGACGTGTTACCCGAATATTTCCGATTTGCGCCGCTTGTACATGAATTGCCCCGGGTTTTTGGCGCACGCGATCGGATTGTGGCGCATCGGGGCCGGCATGCGTGCGACAGAAATCGGGGGGCGTGGCCGAATGAAAACCCAACGTATTCGGAAAAACCGCCGCATTTAAAAACCGAAATGTGTCGCTTGGGAAGCGCTCACCTTCACCTGCTATGGGATGGTGCATTCCGGGGCGTTAAGATTATTTTCGGCGCAGCAGCGCCACCTGGTGGACGGCGGAGGAACTACCTTCTTAAATCCCAGCCGGACCCGAATCCTGTGCAGAGAACGCGCCGCTGGATCGCAAATGGGCCGGGTAAGTAAATCTGCCCCATAGTATCTGGAGAGTAAAGTATCAGAACATTCTTCCAAATGTATCCATGTATATACTTGCATCCACTTGACACCGAGTTGTTGTTGTAGAGCACATTCCTCTTATCCAGTATATTGTGAAGAAAGACACCTCAGAATATGTGACTATTATTCATAATAACTTACTTTTTATCTAAGAAACTAGTTATATTATAAATAAAAAGTATCATTTCTTATCCCGCAGAAGACTTGCTATTACTTGGCCACACGATGGCAGTGTTACATTGTTACATTGTTATATTGTTACATTCTAATTCAGTGATGGCTAACCTATGGCACTGGTGCCAGAGGTGGCACTCAGAGCCCTTTCAGTGGGCACCCAGGCCATCACCAGAGAGGACTCCAGGTATCTTCCTGCAGTCCCAGACAGCCCAGGACTTGCTGTGCACAGAGCTATTTTAAAGTGACAGCTCTTCCTGGGACTATTTTCTGCTTAATTGGTGCCTCAGGGTGCTGGTATCAATGAAAACTGTGACAGAGAAGGGAGTATAAATCCCAAATTAAATTTCTGTGTTGGCACTTTGCGATAAATAAGCGGGTCTTACTGTTGTAGTTTGGGCACTCGGTCTCTAAAAGGTTTGCCATCACTGTTCTAATTCATTCTAACAAGTTTGTCACAG
Organism: Engystomops pustulosus; assembly: GCF_040894005.1. NCBI lineage: Eukaryota > Metazoa > Chordata > Amphibia > Anura > Leptodactylidae > Engystomops > Engystomops pustulosus. The sequence goes on from NC_092421.1 coordinate 79,699,748, forward strand.
AATATAAAAATGAATAAAAGTTTGTGTTAATACTATATAAACTATGAGGCTGACACTTTGGGGGTCATTTACTAAGGGCCCGATTCGCGTTTTCCCGACGTGTTACCCGAATATTTACGATTTGCGCCGATTGTACCTGAATTACCCCGGGATTTTGGCGCACACGATCGGATTGTGGCGCATCGGCGCTGGCATGCACGCGACGGAAATGGGGGGGCGTGGCCGAGCGAAAACCCGACGGATTCGGAAAAACCGCCGCATTTAAAAACCGAAAATGTGTCGCTTGGGAAGCGCTTACCTTCACCTGGTCCGGCTCGGTGTATTGCGGCGCGTTCAGATTATTTTCAGCGCAGCAGCGCCACCTGGTGGACGGCGGAGGAACTGCCATCATAAATCCCGTCCGGACCCGAATCCACCGCAGAGAACGCGCTGCTGGATCGCGAATGGACCGGGTAAGTAAATCTGCCCCTTTCGGTTTTCTTTTAGTGTGTACATACAGGACAGACCAAAATTCTGCACTCGCCTTCTCATTCAAAGAGTTTTCTGTATTTTCATGACCATAAAAATTGTAGATTCACACTGAAAACTAGGAATTATCATATGTGGAATTATAGACTTACCAAACAGTGTGAAACAACTGCAAATATGGGGCACATTTAGTAAGGGCTTTGCGCCAGTTTTCTGTCGGACTTTGCAGGTTCTTTCTAGTGGAAACTGCTTGCACAGGTATAAGAAGTGTCCACGCTGCCACCATGTGACGCACTAGTCATCATACGATACAAATTAGGGGGCGTTCTGGTGCTCAGACGGACCGTGCGACTGATTTATCATACAAAGTGTGTCGCAAAAGGAGTGCCACAAAAAAGTCGATGTACTCTGTTGGGCCAGTGCAGGGAAGCGCCAGATTCTTGATTTTTGGCGCATGTTTGGGCATTACACTCAGGCAGAGCACTATTACTGGAGTTTCCTACATTCTTGGTAAATGTGCCTCTATGTCTTATATTCTAGGTTCTTCAAAGTAGACACTTTTTGCTGTGATCACTGCTTTTCACACTCTTGGCTTCTCTTGATGAGATACAAGAGGTAGTCACCTGAAATGATCTTTCAACAGTCTTGATGGAGTTCCCAGAGATGCTCAGCACTTGTTGACCCTTTTGCCTTCACTCTGAACTCCGGCTCACCTCAAACCACCTGGATTGGATTCAGGTCTGGTGACTGTGGAGGCTCGGTCACCTGCTCGTCTCATTGTAACAGGCTGTGAAGCCGAGGGGCTTGTTACCATTTTGATGGTAGATTCCTTTAATGAATCAAATGCACTTGATAAAAGTATGTTAATAAAAGACAAATTACAAGTAATCAGCTTAATTAACCATATTGTTCCATTAAGGGTTGAAAGCTCCAACGGTTTGCATTCCCATTATTCCATATATTACAGACAATAAATCTGCTTCATGGCAGACGCTTCCTTATTATTAATGCTAATTCATTTATTTCTTACAATAATTCATAAATATACATATACACTGGAGATAAGGGGTCACCCGGTCACTAGAACAGGGTTTTATAAATTTACCAAAGTATCAACATAAAACCTTTATTTTTAAAGTGTCCTGAGTAATGTGTAGCATGTGGAGTGTCCTGTGCAGTGTGTATTATGTGCAGGGGGGTGTACTGTGTGCAGGGGGGTGTACTATGTGCAGGGGGGTGTACTATGTGCAGGGTGTACTATGTGCAGGGGGTGTACTATGTGCAGGGGGTGTACTATGTGCAGGGGGTGTGCTATGTGCATGGGGTGTGTACTATGTGCAGGGGGTGTGCTACGTGCAGGGGGTGTGCTATGTGCAGGGGGGGTGTACTATGTGCAGGGGGTGTGCTACGTGCAGGGGGTGTGCTATGTGCACTGTACTATGTGCAGGAAGTGTACTATGTGCAGGATGTGTACTATGTGCAGGATGTGTACTATGTGCAGGATGTGTACTATGTGCAGTGGGTGTACTATGTGCAGGATGTGTACTATGTGCAGGATGTGTACTATGTGCAGGATGTGTACTATGTGCAGTGGGTGTACTATGTGCAGGATGTGTACTATGTGCAGGATGTGTACTATGTGCAGTGGGTGTACTATGTGCAGGGGGTGTACTATGTGCAGTGTGTACTATGTGCAGGGTGTGTACTATATGCAGGGTGTGTACTATGTGCAGTGTGTACTATGTGCAGGGTGTGTACTATGTGCAGGGGGTATACTATGTGCAGGGGGTATACTATGTGCAGGGGGTATACTATGTGCAGGGGGTGTACTATGTGCAGGGGGTGTACTATGTGCAGGATGTGTACTATGTGCAGGGGGTGTACTATGTGCAGGGTGTACTATGTGCAGGGAGTGTACTATGTGCAGGGGGGTTGTACTATGTGCAGGGTGTGTACTATGTGCAGGGTGTGTACTATGTGCAGTGTGTACTGTGTGCAGGGTGTGCACTATGTGCAGAGGGGTGTACAATGTGCAGGGTGTGTACTATGTGCAGGGGGTGTGCTATGTGCAGGGGGTGTGCTATGTGCAGTGTGTACTATGTGCAGGATGTGTACTATGTGCAGTATTTGTACTATGTGCAGGGGGTGTACTATGTGCAGTGTGTACTATGTGCAGGGTGTGTACTATGTGCAGGGTGTGTACTATGTGCAGGGGGTGTACTATGTGCAGGGGGTGTACTATGTACAGGGGGTGTACTATGTACAGGGGTGTGTACTATGTGCAGTGTGTACTATGTGCAGGATGTGTACTATCTGCAGGGGGTGTGTGCTATGTGCAGGGGGGTGTGTGCTATGTGCAGGGGGGTGTACTATGTGCAGGGGGTGTGCTATGTGCAGGGTGTGTACTATGTGCAGGGTGTACTATGTGCAGGGTGTACTATGTGCAGTGTGTACTATGTGCAGAGGGGTGTACAATGTGCAGGTTGTGTAATATGTGCAGGGGGTGTGCTATGTGCAGGGGGTGTGCTATGTGCAGTGTGTACTATGTGCAGGGTGTGTACTATGTGCAGGGGGTGTGCTATGTGCAGGGTGTGTACTATGTGCAGTGTCCTGTGTACTATGTGCAGGGTCCTGTGTACTATGTGCAGGGTCCTGTGTGCTATGTGCAGGGTCCTGTGTACTATGTGCAGTGTGTACTATGTGCACAGTGTGTACTATGTGCAGTGTCCTGTGTACTATGTGCAGGGTCCTGTGTACTATGTGCAGGGTCCTGTGTACTATGTGCAGGGTCCTGTGTACTATGTGCAGGGGGTGTGTACTATGTGCAGTGTCCTGTGTACTATGTGCAGTATCCTGTGTACTATGTGCAGGGTCCTGTGTACTATGTGCAGGGTCCTGTGTACTATGTGCAGGGTGTACTATGTTCAGGGGGTGTGCTATGTGCAGGGTCCTGTGTACTATGTGCAGGGTCCTGTGTATTATGTGCAGGGTCCTGTGTACTATGTGCAGGGTTCTGTGTACTATGTGCAGGGGGGTGTACTATGTGCAGGGGGGTGTACTATGTGCAGTGTGTACTATGTGCAGGGGGTGTACTATGTGCAGGGGTGTGTACTATGTGCAGGGGGGTGTACTATGTGCAGTGTGTACTATGTGCAGTGTGTACTATGTGCAGGGGGTGTACTATGTGCAGGGGGTGTACTATGTGCAGGGGGTGTACTATGTGCAGGGGTTGTACTATGTGCAGGATGTGTACTATGTGCAGGATGTGTACTATGTGCAGGGGGTGTACTATGTGCAGGGGTGTGTACTATGTGCAGTGTGTGTACTATGTGCAGTGTGTACCTATGCAGTGTGTGTACTATGTGCAGGGTGTGTACTATGTGCAGGGTCCTGTGTACTATGTGCAGGGTGTACTATGTGCAGTGTGTGTACTATGTGCAGGGTGTGTACTATGTGCAGTGTGTACTATGTGCAGTGTGTGTACTATGTGCAGTGTGTGTACTATGTGCAGGGTCCTGTGTACTATGTGCAGTGGGTGTACTATGTGTATTGTGTACTATGTGCAGTGTGTGTACTATGTGCAGTGTGTGTACTATGTGCAGGGTGTACTATGTGCAGGGTGTACTATGTGCAGTGGGTGTACTATGTGCAGTGGGTGTACTATGTGCAGGGGCTGTACTATGTGCAGGGGCTGTACTATGTGCAGGGGCTGTACTATGTGCAGTGTGTACTATGTGCAGGGTGTGTACTATGTGCAGTGTGTGTACTATGTGCAGTGTGTGTACTATGTGCAGGGTGTACTATGTGCAGGATGTGTACTATGTGCAGGGTGTGTACTATGTGCAGGGTGTGTACTATGTGCAGGGTGTGTACTATGTGCAGTGTGCACTATGTGCAGGGGGTGTACTATGTGCTGGGTGTACTATGTGCAGTGGGTGTACTATGTGTAGTGTGTTCTATGTGCAGGGTGTGTACTATGTGCAGTGTTTACTATGTGCAGGGTCCTGTGTACTATGTGCAGTGTGTATTATGTGCAGTGTGTACTTTGTGCAGTGTGTGTACTATGTGCAGGGTGTGTACTATGTGCAGGGTGTGTACTATTTGCAGTGTGTACTATGTGCAGGGGGTGTACTATGTGCAGGGGGTGTACTATGTGCAGGGGGTGTACTATGTGCAGGGGGTGTACTATGTGCAGGGTGTGAACTATATGCAGGGTGTGTACTATGTGCAGGGGGTGTACTATGTGCAGGGGGTGTACTATGTGCAGGATGTGTACTATGTGCAGGATGTGTACTATGTGCAGGGGGTGTACTATGTGCAGGGGGTGTACTATGTGCAGGGTGTGTACTATGTGCAGTGTGTGTACTATGTGCAGGGGGTGTACTATGTGCAGTGGGTGTACTATGTGCAGGGGGTGTACTATGTGCAGTGGGTGTACTATGTGCAGTGGGTGTACTATGTGCAGGGGGTGTACTATGTGCAGGGTGTGTACTATGTGCAGTGTGTGTACTATGTGCAGGGTCCTGTGTACTATGTGCAGTGTGTACTATGTGCAGGAGGTGTACTATGTGTAGTGTGTACTATGTGCAGGGTGTGTACTATGTGCAGGGTGTGTACTATGTGCAGGGTGTGTACTATGTGCAGGGAGTATGTACTATGTGCAGGGTCCTGTGTACTATGTGCAGTGTGTGTACTATGTGCAGTGTGTACTATGTGCAGGGTGTACTATGTGCAGGGGGTGTACTATGTGCAGTGGGTGTACTATGTGCAGGGGGTGTACTATGTGCAGTGGGTGTACTATGTGCAGGGGGTGTACTATGTGCAGGGGGTGTACTATGTGCAGTGTCCTGTGTATAGTGCCGGGGGTGTCCTACGTGCAGTGACCTGTGTAGTGTGCAGGGGGCAGCAGATTTCTGCCGCACGTTCTTCATGAATCTGGCGCCCTTTGCACTGCCCCAAAAGAGGGCAGCACTTTTTTTTGGTGCACCTTTAACATGGGCTGTGTGACACAATTCTGTCAGACTCCCATGATAAATGTTTGGCAAGGTCCGAGCACCGGACGCCTCCTTCAGTGCAGAAATTTGTGCTGTGTCAAGTATAGAGCAGCCGCCAGACACATTTATCTGGACACTTGTTATATACATGTACAAGCCGTCTGCACATGAAAGAACCTGCAAGGTCTGACAGAAAACTGGCGCAGGGGCTTAGGAAATCTGGGCCATTGATCAGCGTCTTGCAGCATCATGTCGCTGCAAGGACAAGCAGCGACATGACATAAGGAGAAGCTGTCGCACCCCGCACCTCCATGATTACATACACAGCAAGGGCAGGATGCAGAGAAAACTGTAGCAATGGCTTCCAGGCCTTGAGATCTGAGCTGTTGTCCTGATTTTTTCTCCATTCTGTTCTTGCTGGATAATCCAATAAAGAAATCCTAATGGAGTTTACTGCGTGTAATGAGCCAGACCCAAAGGTGGCGTTGTACTTCTCCTACAACTATATAAAGCAGGGAGTAGTAAGCGCTGGAAAGACAATGGAGGAGATTATGTCATCAAGTGATAGCAGATCCATCAGGGGTAGGTGCTCTGCTGAACAACCCAATAACATGCCCCCGCCAGGGCAGTTTCTAGGTCATTTACTTAGGGGGTCCTAACTTGGGGGTCCATTGGAGTCCGATGTACCCTAGTCTGACTCCTCTATTCATCTCTATGGCATGGCGCTCGGCAATCTCCATCAGCTCCATAGAGATGAATGGGGCAGCCCTGACATGCGCATCCTGCTGCTCCGCTCATCTCAGGGAGCAACAAGGGGTCTGATTAAAGTACATAGGACCCCATCGGACCCGTTGTTCCACTCAGACCCCCACTGATCAGCAAATTAGGCCCTATCTTGCAGATAGGGTCTCACTTGTTTCGTGGGAAAACCCCTTCAACAGAGCAAACTTGGAAAAGAGCCCCCCAGAAGTTATTATATATACATTGGCACCCAAATTCATTACAACTGTTATAACCAAGGCTGAACTATGGGGTGGGCTCCTGGGGCACGCACCAAAGGGCCCCTACTTCTTTTCCTGTAAGGGACCCCCACCAAGTTTAGGGATTCAGCTGGTCACGTTGCCACCCACATCACCCACTATATTTGCAGGTAACAGTAGCCGATAGATTTGTGTCTGTGGCAGAGTGAGGGAACAATACGTTCCCTGCTCTGCCTTAGACCGCGGAGCGCACAGGACCTTGGTGTCCTGGAGCTGGTGGCGCAGTAATATCACACACTGCGCCAGTACACCGACATCCAGAGAGAAGAGGAGGGACGAGGGAAGGTGAGTATAGCTTTATTATATTACAGGGGGCTGTGTGTATATAGATGTATACCTGGGGGGGGGGGGGGGGTGGCTGTGTATATATCAATGTATTCCTGGAGGGGCTGTGTATATATTCCTAGGGGGGTTGTGTATATATTAATGTATTCCTGGGGGGGGACTGTGTATATATAAACGTATTCCTGGGGGGCTGTGTATATATTGATGTATTCCTGGGGGGGGGGGCTGTGTATATATTAATGTATTCCTGGGGGGGCTGTGTATATATCAACGTATTCCTGGGGGGGCTGTGTATATATTGATGTATTCCTGGGGGGGGGGGCTGTGTATATATTGATGTATTGCTGGAGGGGGGGGGCTGTGTATATATTGATGTATTCCTGGGGGGGCTGTGTATATATTGATGTATTCCTGCAGGGGGGGCTGTGTATATATTGATGTATTCCTGCGGGGGGCTGTGTATATACTGATGTATTGCTGGGGGGGGGGCTATTTATACATTGATATATTCCTGGGGGGGCTGTGTATATATTGATGTATTCCTGGGGGGGGGGGGCTGTGTATATATTGATGTATTCCTGGGGGGGGAGGGGCTTTGTATATATCAATGTATTCCTGGGGGGGGGGGTACTGTATATATCAATGTATTCCTGAAGGGGGGGGGCCTGTGTATATATTGATGTATTCATGGGGGGGGGCTTTGTATATATCAACGTATTCCTGGGGGGGGGCTGTGAATATATTGATGTATTCCTGAAGGGGGGGCCTGTGTATATATTGATGTATTCCTGGGGGGGGGGGGCTTTGTATATATCAACGTATTCCTGGGGGGGGCTGTGTATATATTGATGTATTCCTGGGGGGGGCTGTGTATATAATGATGTATTGCTGGGGGGGCTGTGTATATATTGATGTATTGCTGGGGGGGGGGGCTGTGTATATATTGATGTATTCCTGCAGGGGGGGCTGTGTATATATTGATGTATTCCTGCGGGGGGCTGTGTATATACTGATGTATTGCTGGGGGGGGGGCTATTTATACATTGATATATTCCTGGGGGGGCTGTGTATATATTGATGTATTCCTGGGGGGGGGGCTGTGTATATATTGATGTATTCCTGGGGGGGGAGGGGCTTTGTATATATCAATGTATTCCTGGGGGGGGGGGGTACTGTATATATCAATGTATTCCTGAAGGGGGGGGCCTGTGTATATATTGATGTATTCATGGGGGGGGGCTTTGTATATATCAACGTATTCCTGGGGGGGGGCTGTGAATATATTGATGTATTCCTGAAGGGGGGGGCCTGTGTATATATTGATGTATTCCTGGGGGGGGGGGGCTTTGTATATATCAACGTATTCCTGGGGGGGCTGTGTATATATTGATGTATTCCTGGGGGGGGCTGTGTATATATTGATGTATTCCTGGGGGGGGGGCTGTGTATATATTGATGTATTGCTGGGGGGGAGGGCTGTGTATATATTGATATATTCCTGGGGGGGGCTGTGTATATATTGATGTATTCCTGCGGGGGGCTGTGTATATGTTGATGTATTCCTGGGAGGGGCTTTGTATATATATCAATGTATTCCCGGGGGGCTGTTTATTTATTGATGTATTGCTGGGGGGGGGCTGTGTATATATCAATGTATTCCTGCAGGGGGGGCTGTGTATATATTGATGTATTGCTGGGGGGGCTGTGTATATATTGATGTATTCCTGGGGGGGGCTGTGTATATATTGATGTATTCCTGGGGGGGGGGGGGCTATATATATATCAATGTATTCCTGGGGGGGGGGGTGCTGTATATATCAATGTATTCCTGGGGGGGGGGGTACTGTATATATCAATGTATTCCTGGAGGGGGGGGGCTGTGTATATATCGATGTATTCCGGGGGGGGAGGGGGGGGCTTTGTATATATCAACGTATTCCTGGGGGGGGCTGTGTATATATTGATGTATTTCTGGGGGGGCTGTGTATATATCAATATATTCCTGGGGGAGGGGGGGGGGCTGTGTATATATTGATGTTTTCCTAGGAGGGGCTTTGTATATATATCAATGTATTCCCGGGGCGCTGTTTATTTACTGATGTATTGCTGGGGGGGGGCTGTATATATATCAATGTATTCCTGCAGGGGGGGCTGTGTATATATTGATGTATTGCTGGGGGGGCTGTGTATATATTGATGTATTCCTGGGGGGGGGGGGCTGTGTATATATTGATGTATTCCTGGGGGGGCTTTGCATATATCAATGTATTCCTGGGGGGGCCTGTGTATATATTGATGTATTCCTGGGGGGGTTGTGTATATATTGATGTATTGCTGGGGGGGGGGGCGTGTATATATTGATGTATTCCTGCAGGGGGCTGTGTATATATGGATGTATTGCTGGGGGGGGCTGTGTATATATTGATGTATTCCTGGGGGGGCTGTGTATATATTGATGTATTGCTGGGGGGGGGGGGCTGTGTATATATGGATGTATTGCTGGGGGGGGCTGTGTATATATTGATGTATTGCTGGGGGGGGCGTGTATATATTGATGTATTCCTGCGGGGGGCTGTGTATATATTGATGTATTGCTGGGGGGGGGGTGGCTGTGTATATATTGATGTATTCCTGGGGGGGCTGTGTATATATTGATGTATTGCTGGGGGGGGGCTGTGTATATATTGATGTATTCCTGGGGGGGGGGGGCTGTGTATATATTGATGTATTCCTGGGGGGGGGGCTGTGTATATATTGATGTATTCCTGGGGGGGCTGTGTATATATTGATGTATTCCTGCGGGGGGGGCTGTGTATACATTGATGTATTTCTGGGGGGGGGGCTGTGTATATATTGATGTATTTCTGGGGGGGGCTGTGCATATATTGATGTATTTCTGGGGGGGGGCTGTGTATATATTGATGTATTGCTGGGGGGGCTGTGTATATATTGATGTATTCCTGCGGGGGGCTGTGTATATATTGATGTATTGCTGGGGGGGGGGCTGTGTATATATTGATGTATTGCTGGGGGGGCTGTGTATATATTGATGTATTGCTGGGGGGGCTGTGTATATATTGATGTATTACTGGGGGGGGGGGCTGTGTATATATTGATGTATTCCTGGGGGGGGGGAGCTTTGTATATATCAATGTATTCCTGGGGGCCTGTGTATATATCAATGTATTCCTGCGGGGGGCTGTGTATATATTGATGTATTCCTGCGGGGGGCTGTGTATATATTGATGTATTGCTGGGGGGGGGGGGCTGTGTATATATTGATGTATTGCTGGGGGGGGGCTGTGTATATATTGATGTATTGCTGGGGGGGGCTGTGTATATAATGATGTATTGCTGGGGGGGCCTGTGTATATATTGGTGTATTGCTGGGGGGGGCTGTGTATATATTGGTGTATTGCTGCGGGGGGCTGTGTATATATGGATGTATTGCTGGGGGGGGCTGTGTATATATTGATGTATTGCTGGGGGGGGGCTTTGTATATATTGATGTATTGCTGGGGGGGGCTGTGTATACATTGATGTATTGCTGGGGGGGGGCTGTGTATATATTGATGTATTGCTGGGGGGGCTGTGTATATATTTATGTATTGCTGGGGGGGCTGTGTATATATTGATGTATTGCTGGAGGGGGGGCTGTGTATATATTGATGTATTGCTGGGGGGGGGCTTTGTATATATTGATGTATTGCTGGGGGGGGCTGTGTATATATTGATGTATTGCTGGGGGGGGCTGTGTATATATGGATGTATTGCTGGGGGGGGCTGTGTATACATTGATGTATTGCTGGGGGGGGCTGTGTATATATTGATGTATTGCTGGGGGGGCTGTGTATATATTGATGTATTGCTGGGGGGGCTGTGTATATATTGATGTATTGCTGGAGGGGGGGCTGTGTATATATTGATGTATTGCTGGGGGGGCTGTGTATATATTGATGTATTGCTGGGGGGGGCTTTGTATATATTGATGTATTGCTGGGGGGGCTTTGTATATATTGATGTATTGCTGGAGGGGGGGGCTGTGTATATATTGATGTATTGCTGGGGGGGGGGCTGTGTATATATTGATGTATTGCTGGGGGGGGGCTGGGTATATATTGATGTATTGCTGGGGGGGCTGTGTATATATTGATGTATTGCTGGGGGGGGGGCTGTGTATATATTGATGTATTGCTGGGGGGGGCTGGGTATATATTGATGTATTGCTGGGGGGGCTGTGTATATATTGATGTATTGCTGGGGGGGGGCTGTGTATATATTGATTTATTATAATAAATTATTGACTAAACCTGAATGATCTAAACCCCAATGTGTCATTATTACTTGTGTGTAAGAACGTGGATCCCTGGATCGCTGTCTGCTGTAAGATCCCTGGAAGCTTTGTCCCGTATTTCTGGGGAGAGGGGCGCGAGCTCTTACATCAGGGAAGGATCAGGAAGCACAAAGTGTGAAAGCTTCTCTTGTTTCACTGAACATCTCCTGGAACAGGAGGAACAAGTCGTTCCATAGATGTGACCTCCAGACTGGTCCGACAAGGAGACAGAAGCTACAAAAACATTTATCCCTCTGCCAATTCACAAAAAGCCGGGAGCAGCCAGGAAGGATTCACATCTTCATTGTCCTAGACTATACACCTCAGCTGCTGCAGAACAGCATAGTATAAACTTCTACAGCTGCAGTATCGTATCGCACACCTCAGCAGTCATCTTGTTGAGGGAAATTTGTGTGCCAGCTTTCTTGACAGGAAAACGTTGCAATTCCTGGGAGGGGGCAGGAGGGGCCTGGAGCAGGGATGTCCCGGTATGGGGGGCATCAGGATAAAACACAATGTTGCACATTTACTTAACCGGTCCAGTCGCGTTCCCGCGGTGCATTGTCCGACGTGGATTCGGGTTCTGCCCGTGAATCACTAAGGTCCGCGCGCCCGATATCCACCAGTTGTCGCTGCTGCGCCGAGGCCCGCCAGAGATCACCTGCTTCGTCCCGGTGCATGTAAGTGCGACACAAATCTTTTTTTAAATTCCGTGGTTTTTCCGAATCCATTGGGTTGTCCAACGAGCAAACCCCCCCCCCCCTCCGATTTGTGGGGCCGAAGCGCCACAATCCGATCTCGTGCGCCAAAAACCCAGGGCAATTCAAGGCAAATCAGAAAGAAAGTGCGCAATTCAGACCTTTAGTTGGGAGTTACACCTATTGCTGGACCTTACATCCTAGTTCACAGGATTGAATTACATTTTAGGGTGATGTCACACGTTCAGTTTTACAGATGCAGTTTTTGATGCCCAAACCAGGAATGGAGTAAAAGTAGGAGGAGGAGCAGCAGCTTTCAATAATTTATCTCACCTATTATGATCCACCCCGGCTTTTGCCTTCAAAAACTGCATCTGAAAAACTGAACGTGTGACTCCACCCTAAGGCTGGTGCCACAATTAACGCAAGACACCAGCGGCTCGTTCCCGATCGCCGGCTCGTTCCATAGAAACGCCGATGCGATCGGGCCGAGGTCCGCCCCGGTGGGCGCGACTTTGTCTGCGTTTGCAAGCGCAGACAAAGCGCTATGTGTGGCACCAGCCTAAGGCGAATCTGAAGAGTCTCCTCCCTACATGCAGATGTGTTTAGACCTAAATGTTTGCATTGAATAAGAAGCAACAAGTATACAGCAAAACCTGTTATTACAGAACACGAGCATTTAGGTCTAAACACGTTCAGGGAGGAGAATCTACAGATGCGCCTGAAATGCATCGAAGACACAATCCAATTGCACCTTGTGCACATGGGCCTTAGGGTGAAGACACACATGGTGTTTTTAGGCCGTTTTTGGGCCGTTTTTACTAAGTGCGTTTTCAGATAGTTAAAAACTAGAGATGAGCGAGCACTAAAATGCTCGGGTACTCGTTATTCGAGACGAACTTTTCCCGATGCTCGAGTGCTCGTCTCGAATAACGAACCCCATTGAAGTCAATGGGAGACTCGAGCATTTTTCAAGGGGACCAAGGCTCTGCACAGGGAAGCTTGGCCAAGCACTTGGGAACCTCAGAAAAGGATGGAAACACCACGGAAATGGACAGGAAACAGCAGGGGCAGCATGCATGGATGCCTCTGAGGCTGCTTAATCGCACCATTATGCCAAAATTATGGGCAACAGCATGGCCGTGACAGAGTGACAGAATGAAGCTAGATAGCATCTAAAACATCCAATAATTGACCCTGACACTATAGGGGACGGCATGCAGAGGCAGCGGCAGGCTAGAGAGTGGCATGGCGACATACCCTAAATGGACTCAGGCTTCAAACCAATGGGTGGCAGAGAGGAACCAAAGGAAGTGAGCAAGAAGCGCTCAAATAATATCGGTACATGATAAAAGTTTGCCAGTATATTTTGTGGATTACACAGCAGGGTGGCGACAAAGTTAACATGGAAGCCATGAAAACAACCCAAAATTCTGCCTGACACAGCTCGTTTGATAAGGGGACCATGTATGGAGGCAGTGAACTAGTAGTAGATTAAAGGTGCTGCAGTTAAAACTATGTTAGTTGGATCTTGGCATGGAGCTGGCGCTCCGCTGCCAGGCGAGCTTTCGCCAATCCAAGCCCCTGTCTCTAGGCTACTCCCCAAACAGCACTTCTAAGAACCTTTTGTATAAGATCAAGTGTAGTAGCGTTCTTATAAGTTTGGGATATGGCGGGTGAGGGGAATGTAAACAGATGCGCAAGAAGCGCTGAAATAAGACTGGTGGAATGAATGACTAACCCCTTCTTCGCATATAACTCACCGGCACTTTAATAACAGCATTCACACAAACCGTAGTAAACCCAAATAACGTAAACATTGAGGCTCATGTTGGGTGGTGGAAAACCGGTCACAGCATTTATTAACATTTATTGATTAACATTCTCAAACATTATTGAACAACATTAGGCACTTTAGGTGAAAGAAATCTCCATCCAACGGTAAAACGGCTCGGGACTGCACTATGCCCATCTGGACTCCCAGATGGCAAGTCGGCCAGACGAGCAAAGTACACCTCTCAAATCTCCATTTTCCGCCAGCTGTGACTTCAGGACTAAAGAAAACAAATATACAAACAGTAAAATTAACAACCAATAAATTAGGGAGGGAGGGAGGGACTGCTTCCTGAGTGCCGCAATCAAGAGAGGAAGAGGGAGGAGACTTGCTCCCCTTATATACAGAACAAGAGGGGAGGAGGAAAGTGCCTGCAGCAAACCTCCTCCCCTTAAAGTGCACTTATACATATTAACCCCTTACGCCTCCCCAACTTCCTCCACCAGTCCAGGTGTACCCTCCATAACCTGTCGGGCGTACACCGCAGACTGGTGGAATGAATGACTAACCCCTTCTTCGCATATAACTCACCGGCACTTTAATAACAGCATTCACACAAACCGTAGTAAACCCAAATAACGTAAACATTGAGGCTCATGTTGGGTGGTGGAAAACCGGTCACAGCATTTATTAACATTTATTGATTAACATTCTCAAACATTATTGAACAACATTAGGCACTTTAGGTGAAAGAAATCTCCATCCAACGGTAAAACGGCTCGGGACTGCACTATGCCCATCTGGACTCCCAGATGGCAAGTCGGCCAGACGAGCAAAGTACACCTCTCAAATCTCCATTTTCCGCCACAAGTAGGTCCGTGTACCCCTACACGGAGCTACGACCGCCACCCAACAAGAATAGAGCCTGCTCCACCCCATCCTGTAAACCTGTCAGAAATATGTCCAAACCAATCTCGTTCAAATGGACACCGTCGGGCCGCAACAAAGCACCATTATCACCTTCTAACTCCTGATGTCGGACGACAACCCCACACTTTGCTCTCACATACCGCGCCATTCTAGCATTAACTGTGCGGCGGGATCTCTCCACTGCTGCCGCATCTCTGGCCCCATGCCACACCCTGCGAGGGATAATCTCTGACCACACGAGAACCACTTCCGGGAAATAAGCCAAAACCCTATCCAGATCATTCCGCATCAAAGTAAGAAGTTCCGGCACCCGCAGAAAACCCAAATCATTTCCCCCAGCATGAATAACTAGAACCACAGGCCCTGATGTGGCTCTCCCAATCTCCACCGCTTCAGGCAAAACTTGAACCCACTTCAAGCCACGAACACCTCTCCAAAACACATCAGCGCGTTGAAAACCGAGTTGCCGACCGCCCGGCCGACATGCCGCTCTCTGACCCGCCCAAAGGACATATGAATGCCCCAAAATCCAAACCGACGGACGAAGTGATCCCGAAGAGCCTGCAAGACAAACAAATGAAATTAGAGCAGATCAGGGCGAACATATCTAGCAAAGCATGCAGACCTCCATCTACCTATCCGCATCACCTCAGAGTCGGGCAAACCCGCTCTAGCCGCCTCAGTCGCTGCGCCAATCCTAAACGAATGGGTCCCATATGCAGATGCATCGGAACCTAGCTCCAACAAACATTTTTTAAAAACAGACCGAAATTGAAAACACGTCAAAGGGGAACCATCCCCATGGGACAAGAAATTTTCCCCCGGAATAGACAACGACACATAATCCTGCGCAAGGGCATAAGGGCATGCTGGCCCAGGTACAGCCAGAAGGCGAACCCATGACCCCCGACCATAAAGGTCAGTCTTGGACCTACACACCCGAATCCTAACACAACCTTGACCCAAACACACATCCCCCCTAGACAAACCACCCCGCTTGACAGAAGAAGGGGAAACCAGCTCACTCACCCGAAAGGCCCCAAAAAACGCAAAACTGAACGCCAGCGCAAACAATGAAGCCTCCGCAGGGGAGGAACACACTATCGGAGTGACCCGAATCAAGTCACACAACAGGGCAAAAGAAACCGGGCGACGCGATTCCATCGTGACATGTTCTCGACGCCAACCCTTCAAGGCTTGTCGTATCACAAAAGACTTTGTAACATCTGCAAAGCCATAAAGCTGCAAGAAAAAAGCTACCCCTGCTAACCTGCGCTGCGCTACCGCACCGGACACACCCAATTCCCGCAATGACACCAAATACCGGTGGGTAACCTGAATTCTATCAGAAACACAGTGGAAAACATCGAACCCACCAGACACAGCCAACCAGGCCTCCCACGCCTTACCGTACTGCTGCCAAGTAGCCGGAGCCAAAGATGACCGAACTAAAGCCATCAACTGCGGATCAGCTCCCACAGGAAACCCGGGCACTCCCTGCCCACCTGCGCCGCCGATGGGTGGCGCTGACGAAAAACCTGGAAATCAAAACGTGACAACGGATCAGCGACAACATTCTCAACCCCAGGGACATGACGGGCACGGAAATGGATGTTAAACTGGAGGCACCGCAGAACCAGATGCCGTAGGAGACACAAAACTGGCAAAGAGGAGGAAGTCTGTTTGTTAATGCAATAAACAACACCCATATTATCAGTGCAAAAACGAATCCTCCTGTTTGAAAAAACATGCCCCCAAATCTCGACCGCAACCACTATTGGAAAGAGCTCCAAAAGCGTAAGGTTGCGAACCAAACCATCCTGTATCCACGACTCAGGCCAAGGGGCCGCACACCATTCATCGCCAAACACCGCTCCGAAACCGCTACCACCAGCAGCGTCTGTAAACAATGAGAGCTCAACATTCTCCACCTCATCACTTTGCCAGCAAGTCCTACCATTATAAGACACCAAAAACTGCCGCCACATATTCAAATCCGCCCGCAATGAAGCAGAAATGCGAATGTGATGGTCTGGATTAACCACCCCTTTCGTGGCCAAAGACAAGCGTCTAGAAAAAACCCGGCCCATTGGCATGATTCTACAAGCGAAAACCAAAAGGCCGAGAAGCGACTGCACCTGCCGCAGCGTAACCCTCTTCACAGCGCAAAATCCCTCTACCAGAGACACCAGCCTTTCCAACTTATCCGCAGGTAAACGATACACCATGGCCTCTGAGTCGAGCTCGATGCCCAAAAAGGAAATGACCGTTTTCGGTCCCTCGGTCTTGTCAACCGACAACGGCACCCCAAAACGCTGCATCAAAAATTGAAAAGTAGAAAGGAGATGCAAACACACAGGGCTCCCCGCAGGCCCCACAAAAAGAAAATCATCTAGATAGTGGGTAACCGAACGAAAACCTGTCTCCCAACGAACTACCCACTCCAGAAATGAACTAAACGCCTCAAAATAACGACAAGAAATGGAACACCCCATTGGCAGGCAAGTGTCGTAATAAAAAAGGCCATCAACACAACAACCTAGCAGATGATAACAGTCCGGATGGACAGGCAACAAACGAAAGGCAGATTCCACATCGGACTTAGCCATGAGGGCCCCTTGACCCGCCTCCCTAAGAAGATAAACCGCCCTATCAAAAGACACATAGGAGACAGAAGCCTCCTCGGCAGAAATACCATCATTCACAGACGTGCCCTTCGGAAAGGACAAGTGATGAATGAGGCGAAACTTCCCCGGTTCCTTCTTAGGAACAACTCCCAAAGGAGAAACACGCAAATTAGGGAAAGGCGGCGTATCAAAAGGGCCCTCAATCCTACCCAAATCCACTTCCTTCTGAATCTTCTCCCTCAAGATCTCAGGATTCTCCCTGGCAGACTTCAAATTCTTAGACACACAACCTTCCTCCCTATACTCAAAAGGTATAAAAAACCCAAAACTAAAACCTTCCCACAACTGACTAGCGGCCCGCCGATCAGGATACTGGTCGAGCCACGGCAACATCGCGACTACGTTCACTGGTGTCTTTTCGATCAGGGAGGGGTTGGGACCTGGCGCCCTGCTTCTGTGGCGCTCGGGGACAGCGGACGACTGCGTGGCCACCCCCACAAGAGGAGCACTCGTGCTTGTACTTGCACAAGCCATAGAAACGGCAGTGTCCGTCATTATAAAGCCAGCAGGCGCCAGGTCGCCGGGGGGCCACCGATCCCTGAGCGGCAGAAACAGAGGAACCGGTGGCCGAGGACTGAAAAGGCGGCTTAGGGGACACCATCAAACGTACCCAAACATCGGTCACCTTAACACCCCAACCCACTTCCGGCTCCAATGCAAGCCGCCGCCTAAAGTCCTCATCATACTTCCACCAAGCATTTCCACCATGAGTCTTAAACGAAGTATAAATCACATCTTGATATAAAAACAACTCAGAGCAGCGCTCCGGATGCTTCTGACCCATCACATAACCCAAAACCGAGAAAGCCTGTAACCAATTATTTATTGTCTTAGCCACTTTCGGCTTCCTGTCCTGAGGGCGGGCAGTAGCCACCACCCTCTCCCGGTCCACCGTATTCTGATCAACCGATACAAGCGACCAGATGTCAATATACGCATTAGACCAAATCTTCTCTTTCAACTCAGCATCCAAATGCGCCCCAAGCGGGCTCACCCCGCAAAACACAGCATCCTTGTGAATCCCTGCCAGCGGAGGGGCAGGTGGCCCAGAGGAAGAGGGCTGAGGGAGGGGGGAGGGCGCGGGGGGGGTATAACGGTCTAACAAAGCCTTCAATGACGCTACCAGCTCAGGACCCCCCCCTGGGCCCTCCCCACTACCCCACGCCCCAGCATATTGAAAAGTACCTGGAGAAGGAGCACCCGCGGTCTCAACCGCGGGCGACGCGCTCGTTGCTGCTGGAACCAGGCCGGACGCCCTGGATGACCCCCTTCGGTCCCGCTGATGCCGAGCCCGGCGCCTTGGACCAGACCTCGCCGATGGGCTCGATGAACCGCCCGAGGATGACGGGGAGCGCCATCTGGACGACCTGGATCTCCTATGTGTTCGAGACGACCTGGAGCGGCCACTTTGCTGAGAAATTGACGCCGCAGAGCCGCGGCGCCTGCGCCTGCGGTCGTCCCGGGAGGAGGAAGAAGATGGCGAGCGCCTAGCGCGCTGGGATTGGGCAGGTGGAACCGAGGGCACTGGCACACTAACAGCCCCCAAGGGAAAAACAGGGGCCTGGGGCATAACAAAACTGGCCGAGGGGTAGACTGCTGGCTGAGATAAAGCTGTGCCATCGCCAGAGTCAGACCCCGCAGCCATAGGCATGGCAGGAGACACTGCCACTACAGGAGGAGGTATGGAGGTAGGAGGAACAGACACCCCAGCCTCATCCTGAGAAGGAAGAGGGGTGTCTGTAGAAGACCCAGCAGACCTGGAGTTCCCCATAGCTGGTGCGGCTGGTCTGGCTGCTGCGCTGGGGAGAAGCGTGTGACTGACACGCTGGGAACCAGTCCGAGCCGGAGCAGGAGCAGGAAGCCCCCCCCCGGCCGGAAATGAAGTGGCCGCGCGCACACGCGCCCCGCTGCGCCCACTAACGGCGCGTGCACGTGCGCCATATCCAGGCGCAACACGCGCAGCGCCCGACCTCCGCCCCGCCACAGGGGAGTCAGGGGGGGCCATCAAAACTGGGCTAAGGCGCTCCGGCGGTCTGGAGATCCTCGCAGACCGCCGAGCAGCGCCGGAAGCGGCGACATCAGCCGCCGAGCTAGCTGCGGGAGGGGGAGGGGGGGGGGGAAGGGTTGGAGGAGGGTGAGTGGGACCGGCCGGGATCGCTGAAGGGGAGAGGACTTGAGATAACCACCCCTCCCCTTCAGCTTGTACACGGGCGCGGAGCGCCACAACCAGAGGATCCTCCATCTTACCAGGCAATAAGTCCTGGCTGCCTCTCAGCGCGCACTGCTTCCTGAGTGCCGCAATCAAGAGAGGAAGAGGGAGGAGACTTGCTCCCCTTATATACAGAACAAGAGGGGAGGAGGAAAGTGCCTGCAGCAAACCTCCTCCCCTTAAAGTGCACTTATACATATTAACCCCTTACGCCTCCCCAACTTCCTCCACCAGTCCAGGTGTACCCTCCATAACCTGTCGGGCGTACACCGCATATCGGTTAATCATAAAAGTTTGCCAGTATATTTTGTGGATAACACAGCAGGGTGGCGACAAAGTTAACAACTTTGATGTGGAATGCCCTGTAATAGCTCTTGGGCGGTGTGCCTTTTATCGCCTAGGCTCAGCAGTTTGAGCACCGCCTGCTGTCGCTTAGCGACGGCACTGCTGCTGTGCCTAGAGCTACCGACTGATGGCGCCATGCCCACGGATGGTAATTCGGAGGAGGAGGAGGTGGAGGAGGGGTGGGAGGAGGAGGAGGTATAGTAGGCCTTTGAGACCTGGACCGAGGTAGGCCCCGCAATCCTCGGCGTCGGCAGTATATGACCAGCCCCAGGGTCAGACTCGGTCCCAGCCTGCACCAAGTTAAGTGTAGTAGCGTTCTTATAAGTTTGGGATATGGCGGGTGAGGGGAATGTAAACAGATGCGCAAGAAGCGCTGAAATAATATCGGTTAATCATAAAAGTTTGCCAGTATATTTTGTGGATAACACAGCAGGGTGGCGACAAAGTTAACAACTTTGATGTGGAATCCATGAAAACAACCCAAATTTCTGCCTGACACAGCACGTTTGATAAGGGGACGATGTATGGAGGCAGCTATATGGACGACTTTTGGAGGTAGCAATGGAGACAACGTGTGGAGGCTGCTATGGAGACAATTTAATTTGGATAGTGCCTGTATGTGGCAGTCCAAAAAAGTTTTCAAACCAGAGGAGCAGGTAGGTGGCCCTCCAGAAAAATGGAATAGATTGAGTGCCTGTATGTGGCAGTCCAAAAAAGTTTTCAAACCAGAGGAGCAGGTAGGTGGCCCCCCAGAAAAATGAAATAGATTGAGTGCCTGTATGTGGCAGTCCAAAAAAGTTTTCAAACCAGAGGAGCAGGTAGGTGGCCCCCCAGAAAAATGAAATAGATTAAGTGCCTGTATGTGGCAGTCCAAAAAAGTTTTCAAACCAGAGGAGCAGGTAGGTGGCCCTCCAGAAAAATGGAATAGATTGAGTGCCTGTATGTGGCAGTCCAAAAAAGTTTTCAAACCAGAGGAGCAGGTAGGTGGCCCTCCAGAAAAATGAAATAGATTGAGTGCCTGTATGTGGCAGTCCAAAAAAGTTTTCAAACCAGAGGAGCAGGTAGGTGGCCCTCCAGAAAAATGAAATAGATTGAGTGCCTGTATGTGGCAGTCCAAAAAAGTTTTCAAACCAGAGGAGCAGGTAGGTGGCCCTCCAGAAAAATGAAATAGATTGAGTGCCTGTATGTGGCAGTCCAAAAAAGTTTTCAAACCAGAGGAGCAGGTAGGTGGCCCTCCAGAAAAATTGAATAGATTGAGTGCCTGTATGTGGCACTCCCAAAAATTGTTTAAAACAGAGGACCGGGTAGGTGGCCCTCCAGAAAAATTAAATGCATAAAGTACTATAGCTAGAGCGACTGGGCCCTGTCAAAAAATAGCCAGTTTCCTCTGCTTTAGTGTACAAAGAGGAGGAGAAGGAGGAAAATGAGGAGGAGGAGGAGTGGATAAATTATTCAGGTTGAGCTTCCTTCACCTGGTGGAGATTGGAAATTATGAGAAATCCAGGCTTTATTCATCTTAATAAGCGTCAGCCTGTCAGCGCTGTCAGTCGACAGGCGTGTACGCTTATCGGTGATGATGCCACCAGCTGCACTGAAAACCCGCTCGGACAAGACGCTAGCGGCAGGGCAGGCAAGAACCTCCAAGGCGTACAGCGCCAGTTCGTGCCACATGTCCAGCTTTGAAACCCAGTAGTTGTAGGGAGCTGTGTGATCATTTAGGACGATGGTATGGTCAGCTACGTACTCCCTCACCATCTTTCTGTAAAGATCAGCCCTACTCTGCCGAGACTGGGGACAGGTGACAGTGTCTTGCTGGGGTGACATAAAGCTGGCAAAAGCCTTGTAAAGAGTACCCTTGCCAGTGCTGGACAAGCTGCCTGCTCGCCTACTCTCCCTCGCTACTTGTCCCGCAGAAGTACGCCCTCTGCCGCTAGCGCTGTCAGAAGGGAAATACTGTTTCAGCTTGTGCACCAGGGCCTGCTGGTATTCATGCATTCTCACACTCCTTTCCTCTGCAGGGATGAGAGTGGAAAGATTTTGCTTGTACCGTGGGTCCAGGAGAGTGAATACCCAGTAATCGGTGCTGGAATAAATTCTTTGAACGCGAGGGTCACGGGATAGGCAGCCTAGCATGAAATCTGCCATATGCGCCAGAGTCCCAACGCGCAAGAATTCACTCCCCTCACTGGCCTGACTGCCCATTTCCTCCTCCTCCAACTCCTCCAACTCCTCTTCTTCTGCCCATACACGCTGAACAGTGAAGGTCAGAGCAATGCTCCCCTCTTGTGTCTCGCCAACATTCTCCTCCTCTTCCTCCTCATCCTCCTCCACCTCCTCCGATATGCGCTGAGAAACAGACCTGAGGGTGCTTTGGCTATCAACAAGGGAATCTTCTTCCCCCGTCTCTTGTGACGAGCGCAAAGCTTCCGACTTCATGCTGATCAGAGAGTTTTTCAACAGGCCAAGCAGCGGGATGGTGAGGCTGATGATGGCGGCATCGCCACTGACCATCTGTGTTGACTCCTCAAAGTTACTCAGCACCTGACAGATATCAGACATCCACGTCCACTCCTCATTGTAGACTTGAGGAAGCTGACTGACCTGACTACCAGTTCTGGTGGAAGTTGACATCTGGCAGTCTACAATCGCTCTGCGCTGCTGGTAAACTCTGGATAACATGGTTAATGTTGAATTCCACCTCGTGGGCACGTCGCACAACAGTCGGTGAGCGGGCAGTTGGAGGCGGCGCTGCGCTGCCCTGAGAGTGGCAGCATCTGTGCTGGACTTCCTGAAATGCGCACAGATGCGGCGCACCTTCGTGAGCAAATCTGACAGATTGGGGTATGTCTTGAGGAAACGCTGAACTATCAGATTTAACACATGGGCCAGGCATGGCACATGTGTCAGTCTGCCGAGTTGCAGAGCCGCCACCAGGTTACGGCCGTTGTCACACACAACCATGCCTGGCTTCAGGTTCAGCGGTGCCAGCCACAGATCAGTCTGCGCCGTGATGCCCTGTAATAGCTCTTGGGCGGTGTGCCTTTTATCGCCTAGGCTGAGCAGTTTGAGCACCGCCTGCTGTCGCTTAGCGACGGCACTGCTGCTGTGCCTAGAGCTAGCGACTGATGGCGCCATGCCCACGGATGGTAGTTCGGAGGAGGAGGTGGAGGAGGGGTGGGAGGAGGAGGAGGCATAGTAGGCCTTTGAGACCTGGACCGAGGTAGGCCCCGCAATCCTCGGCGTCGGCAGTATATGACCAGCCCCAGGGTCAGACTCGGTCCCAGCCTGTACCTGTTAACCCAATGTGCCGTCAGCGATATATAGTGGCCCTGCCCGGCAGCACTCGTCCACGTGTCCGTGGTCAGGTGGACCTTGTCAGAAACGGCGTTGGTCAGGGCACGGATGATGTTGTCTGACACGTGCTGGTGCAGGGCTGGGACGGCACATCGGGAAAAGTAGTGGCGGCTGGGGACCGAATACCGAGGGGCGGCCGCCGCCATGAGGTTGCGAAAGGCCTCGGTCTCTACTAGCCTATAGGGCAGAATCTCCAGGCTAAGCAATCTGGAGATGTGGACATTAAGGGCTTCGGCGTGCGGGTGGGTTGCACTATATTTTCTTTTCCGCTCCAGCGTCTGGGGTATGGAGAGCTGAGCGCTGGTGGATGCTGTGGAGGATCGTGGAGGCGACGATGGCGTTTTTGTGCCAGGGTCCTGGGCAGGGGGCTGACTATCAGCTGACACAGGGGAAGGAGCAGTGGTGTGCACGGCCGGAGGTGAACGGGCTTGGTGCCACTGATTCGGGTGTTTAGCATTCATATGCCTGCGCATACTGGTGGTAGTTAAGCTAGTAGTGGTGGAACCCCTGCTGATCCTGGTTTGGCAAAGGTTGCACACCACAGTCCGTCGGTCATCCGGTGTTTCCTTAAAGAACCTCCAGACTTCTGAAAATCTAGCCCTCGCCGCGGGAGCCCTCGCCACGGGAGCTTCACTACGTGACACATTTGGCGCTGATGCACCTGCTCTGGCCCTGCCTCTCCGTCTGGCCCCACCACTGCCTCTTCCAACCTGTTCTGGTCGAGGACTCTCCTCTGTCTCAGAAGCACTGTGTTCACCCGGCCTCTCAACCCAGCTTGGGTCTGTCACCTCATCATCCTCCGATCCCTCAGTCTGCTCCCCCCTCGGACTTCCTGCCCTGACAACAACTTCCCCACTGTCTGACAACCGTGTCTCCTCATCGTCGGACACCTCTTTACACACTTCTTCCACTACGTCAAGAAGGTCATCATCACCCACAGACTGCGACTGGTGGAAAACCTGGGCATCGGAAAATTGCTCAGCAGCAACCGGACAAGTGGTTTGTGACCGTGGGAAGGGTCCAGAAAACAGTTCCTCAGAGTATGCCGGTTCAAATGGCAAATTTTCCTGGGAGGGGGCAGACTGGGGGGGAGGAGGCTGAGGTGCAGGAGCTGGAGGAGTGGCGATTTCGGTGACATGGGTGGACTGCGTGGAAGACTGACTGGTGGACAAATTGCTCAAAGCATTGTCGGCAATCCACGACATCACCTGTTCGCACTGTTCTGGCCTCAACAGTGCTCTACCACGAGTCCCAGTAACTTCAGACATGATGAACCTAGGGAGTGTAGCTCTGCGGCGTTCCCCTGCTCCCTCATCAGCAGGTGGTGTCTCACCCCACCCAGGACCACGGCCTCTGACCCCTGCAGTAGATGGACGCCCACGTCCCCGCCCTCGTCCTCGTCCTCTACCCCTAGCCCTCGGGTTAAACATTTTGAAAATGAAAGTTATATAGCTTTAATTTTTTTTTTAACTTTTTTTTGTGTTTTTTTGTGTTTTTTAGTTTTTTTTTGTGTTTTTTAGTTTTTAAAACCAAACGATGCTATCCTATTGCTATGGCTATTTTCTAGCCAAGTATGAAAGCACACTACTATGCCAGATGAGATGACGCTGAGTTATTAAACAAAATAAACGTAAAATAAAAAAGGAAATGGCAGACTGTGCCTAATTGAAATCCAACCCCTAATAAATTTTCCCACTTCGGTCTTTGCGATGGATATGTGCGTCACTAAGCGCAAAACACAGTGGTCGCAAGTCTCACTACAAATTGCTCACAATTGGCTAGTAGATGCACTGCAGCAAGTACAGCCACCAGCAGATCAACCAGAAATCAAATATATATAACGCTACTGTAGGCGTAAGTAAGCCGTTTGGATTCTCCTATGGCTATTTTCTAGCCAAGTATGAAAGCACACTACTATGCCAGATGAGTTGACGCTGAGTTATTAAACAAAATAAACGTAAAATAAAAAGTAAATGCCAGACTCTGCCTAATTGAAATCCAACCCCTAATAAATTTTCCCACTTTGGTGTTTGAGGTGGATATGTGTGTCACTAAGAGCTAAACACAACGGTAGCAAGTCCCCCTGCTAATTCCTCACAATATGGTACTAGCTGCACTACTAGTGCCAGCAAGCCCAGCCACAAGCAAACAAAAAAAAAAAAAGTATAACGTTATTGTAGCCCTAAGAAGGGCTGTTGGGTTCTTGGAGAATCACTCCTGCCTAAGGCCCCTTCCACACTAGCGAGTGTGATGCGATGAACTCGCATCACACTCGCAACGCAAGCTGCCGGGAACGCACGGCCCGAACGCTGCACCGCGGGAGTGAACTGACATGCTGAGTTCACTCCCGCGGTGCAGCGTTCGGGCCGTGCGTTCCCGGCAGCTTGCGTTGCGAGTGTGATGCGAGTTCATCGCATCACACTCGCTAGTGTGGAAGGGGCCTAACAGTAAGCTAATAGAACACCCTAACGCTTTCCCTGACCAGCAGCAGCTCTCTCCCTAGCGGCATCCAGACACAGAATGATCCGAGCAGCGCGGCCAGCGGCTAGTCTATCCCAGGGTCACCTGATCTGGCCAGCCAACCACTGCTATCGACGTGTAAGGGTACCACGTCATGCTGGGTGGAGTGCAGAGTCTCCTAGGTTGTGATTGGCTCTGTTTCTGGCCGCCAAAAAGCAAAACGGCGGGAGCTGCCATTTTCTCGAGCGGGCAAAGTATTCGTCCGAGCAACGAGCAGTTTCGAGTACGCTAATGCTCGAACGAGCATCAAGCTCGGGCGAGTATGTTCGCTCATCTCTATTAAAAACGCATGCGTTAAAAAACGCATCCGTTTTTTAAAAACGCATGCGTTTTTTGAAAACGCGTGCGTTTTTGTCAGTTTTTCCGAAATTGCGCAATGAAAAACGGACAAAAATGCATGCGTTTTCAAAAAACGCATGCGGTTTTTAAAAACGGATGCATTTTTTAACGCATGCGTTTTTTACGATCTGAAAACGCACTTAGTAAAAACGGCCCAAAAACGCCACGTGTGTCTTCACCCTTAGTGCGTTTTCTCATCGTTAAAAACGCATGCGTTTTTTGAAAACGCATGCGTTTTTGACATGTTTGACCAATTATCTTAATTCAAACTGGTCAAAAACGCACGCAACTAAAAACGGCCCAAAAACGGCCTAAAAACGCCACGTGTGTCTTCACCCATAGGCTGCATTCACATTATGGGGCAGATTTATCAAGTGTCTGAAAGTCAGAATATTTCCAGTTGCCCATGGCAACCAATCATAGCTCAGCTTTCATTCTACCAGTGCTTATGAATAGTTTAAAGGGGAGCTGTGATTGGTTGCCATGGGCAACTAGAAATATTCTGACATTCAGACACTTGATAAATCTGCCCCAATGGGAATAATTTACTAATATTTTCACAAATATTTCCGATGTGCGTTGAATTGCCCAGGGTTTTTCGTGCACGTGATCGGATTGTGGCGCATCGGCGCCAGCCTTCACGCGACAGATATCGGGGGCGTGGCCATCGGAAAACCCGACGGATTCGGACAAACCGCAGAATTTAAAAAAAGAATTGTGTCGCAAGATCAGCACTTACATGCACCTGGAAGAAGCAGGTGAACTCTGGCGGACCTCGGGGCAGAAGCGACACATGCAGGAAATTGGACGCACGAGCTTAGTGATTCGCGCCGGACCCGAATCCTCGTTGGACAACGCGACTGGACCGGGTAAGTAAATCTGCCCCAATTTGTTTGCATTGCATTTTAAAACACATTGCAAACACATTTGGAGAAATGCACCTCAAATTACATCTGCATTTTTGCCATGGGTCATTGTTATTCTCACGAGTGTTGGGAAAAGTCTCTATGTGAAGAGTCTGTGGACACTCTGGACCACCGCAGGAGATGATGATGCTACTAGACACAACCCAGGAGCGGAGTCTAAGTGGACTCCTGGTCGCCGCCACAGCCCGCCGCAAAGTGGGATGGTCTTGCTGCGGCAGGGAGTCACCAGGTCGTTCCACGGGTGCAACTAGGCAGCCAAGGTAGGAAAGCAGGCAACAGGAACCACGGGAAGGCAGGACCTCAGGATGACCGCCACAGGAATTCGGACACAGGATACAGACCACAGGATACACGGAGGCGTCTGGAAATGCTGGAGGAACACAGGGAACACAGAGGCGTCTTGAAACACACAGGAGGCTTTCACTTCAGTGGGAATGACTTGAAGCTGCGCCAGTGAGTGAAGGGAGCTGCCGGATTATAAGGGCGAGCCGGATTAGCCAGCGCCAATCAGAAGGACGCTGGCCCTTTAAGGCAGCACGAGCCATGCGTGCCCTAGCCGGAGAAGGCATGCAGCCTGGACAGGACCACAGCCAGGAGCCTGGATAGGTAAGATTGAGCCGAGGAAACAGGGACACTGTGCCACCAAGGAGGGCATGGGTGTACCAGCGATTGGTACCGAGGATCACGGGTACAGCCGTGACAGTTATCTATATAGAGGTCATTGTACAGCGAGGGAGAGGGGATGAGCTGTGACATCATCATCGGATTCGATGACTAAAAATGATATATATACTGTATTTGGTTGTTAGCATACAAAATAGTTTAACAAACTAAACAACTTTCTCTTTAAGAGATCAGAGTTTTTTAAAAAAAAAAGAGAAACAAAGCTCTTTAAAAATTTACCAGGTTTGTAGCAAATTCCTGTTATAAAGTGAAGCTTTCTCCTAAAACCAAACAAAGCGACTCAAGACGTCTGAGAAACATGTTATTTTATCACGTGTCAGAAAAGTAAAGTAATTGGTTTTCCAAATTCTATAAAGGAGCGGGCGTTTCTGGGGGAGTTGTTCGTGAAACTAAAATTAGACAGAAATAATCGCTGTGTGTAGGCAGCACTGAAAACGGAACACGTGGGATCCGACGGGGGAGATAGGGACAGGATTTATAGGCAACAAAGAGATCAATGTGAAATATCTCTTCACCAGGACAAGACAGAAGAACCAAGTTGACTTTTTTGCTCGCGAATATGAGGCTGAGCAGATATTTAAAGGTATTTAAAGTAAAGTTGAGGTCATCAACTCATCTACTCATCCTTAGATGTTTTGGCTTATAAGGAGGCCACGGCACCAGAGAAGGAATTGATTTTGGGGGATTATGACTTTGTTGTTTGATCAGGCGCTGTGTTACCTACCAGGGGCGCTGTACTACTGTGTACCTACTATAGTGCATTCCCACGGCCGTGTGCTCCCCCAAACCATATCCCGGGCAAGCACAGGGCCGGGCAGAGGAGGTGGGAGGGGTGAGCGCTCTTCACCCTTCCTCACTCCATAGGCAGATGAGCAGCCGCCCGACCCACCACAAGCTAACCGCACCGTGCACTGGAGCCATATGCACTCACCAGCCACTTTATTAGGTACACCATGCTAGTAACGGGTTGGACCCCCTTTTGCCTTCAGAACTGCCTCAATTCTTTGTGGCATAGATACAACAAGGTGCTGGAAGCTCCTCAGAGATTTTGGTCCATAGTGACATGATGGCATCACACAGTTGCCGCAGCTTTGTCGGCTGCACATCCATGATGCGAATCTCCCGTTCCACCACATCCCAAAGATGCTCTATTGGATTGAGATCTGGTGACTGTGGAGGCCATTTGAGTCCAGTGACCTCATTGTCATGTTCAAGAAACCAGTCTGAGATGCTTCCAGCTTTATGACATGGCGCATTATCCTGCTGAAAGTAGCCATCAGATGTTACAGGGTACATTGTGCTCATAAAGGGATGGACATGGGCAGCAACAATACTCAGGTAGGCTGTGGCGTTGTACCAAGGGGCCCAAAGAGTGCCAAGAAAATATTCCCCACACCATGACACCACCACCACCAGCCTGACCCGCTGATACAAGGCAGGATGGATCCATGCTTTAATGTTGTTGACGCCAAATTCTGACCCTACCATCCAAATGTCGCAGCAGAAATCGAGACTCATCAGACCAGGCAACGTTTTTCCAATCTTCTACTGTCCAATTTCGATGAGCTTGTGCAAATTGTAGCCTCAGTTTCCTGTTCTTAGCTGAAAGGAGTGGCACCCGGTGTGGTCTTCTGCTGCTGTAGCCCATCTGCCTCAAAGTTGGACGTACTGTGCGTTCAGAGATGCTCTTCTGCCTACCTTGGTTGTAACGGGTGGCGATTTGAGTCACTGTTGCCTTTCTATCAGCTCGAACCAGTCTGCCCATTAGTACATATTATATTATTAGTACAATGTTGGACAGGTACACTCCCATACACAGTTACACTCCCTTATACTGTAATATAAGTAATAGTACACTCACACAGATATATACCATAAAATGTCTTATAATTTATGACTTCTCATATGTGGAGATTATGGAGAAGGAGTTTGTGTGGTTTATTTTTTTCCAGTGTATTCTGCAGTAAGACTGAGTGCCCCCCTTACATTTACCTGACAGCTCCTCTCCCTTTTGCTCCCTCCTCAAATTTCCTTTACTTATAATTTTTGCAGCCTGGAAGCAGGTGAACATCCGCCATGTGGATTCCATCCTTTACTTATACTTTATATAGAGAACTAAAAGTCTTCCGATCCTTCTTTTTGCGGTCAGCTTCTCCTTTAAGACAGTATCAGGATTGCCATGGAAAAATATAATATGTTTATATGATTTGCAACAGCTAAATCCTTGAGATGTTTGTCCCCTAATTAGGGAGTGTTGGTATGTACTGTATGCGTCCTGTGCACGGCCGGTGGCAGTAAGAGCCATGGACAGAAGGCCGAGGGCTCCACTTTGTGCAGCTTTGTGTTCCAGAGAAATCTTATGTGCCATCATATGTTGCATCCATAATCTAGATCATGTGGGGTAATTATCATATTTGGCGTAAGGGCTGTGTCTTTCGCGCACACATCTTGCTATAATTTACATTGAGATGTCAGATTGTGGCCCAAAGGGTTAAAGAATTCAGTATAGGGGCAATATACAAGACACACCCCAAATAAGATTATAAGCTACTCAAAAATAACAAAGCGGGTGTGTATACAAAATGGTATGAAGGGTGCCCCCCGACTGTATAAGGAGGGTGCCCACAGACTGGGGGTGTCCTAGTGTTACAATTTACTGCATGGGACGTTTGCACTTTAAATAGGGGTGGTATTTGCTTCCTTTCTCCTCCCTGCTGCTGCTGCTCTGCCCCTCCTATAGCTGAGTCTTTATAGGGCGGGCACTGGGCCTGCACTTCCTCTTGCCCGCGCCATCTTCAAGCTGTCCCTCCTCCCTCCCATAGCTGAGCCTTTATAGGGCGGGCACTGGGCCTGCACTTCCTCTTGCCCGCGCCATCTTCAAGCTGTCCCTCCCTCCCTCCCTCCCATAGCTGAGCCTTTATAGGGCGGGCACTGGGCCTGCACTTCCTCTTGCCCGCGCCATCTTCAAGCTGTCCCTCCCTCCCTCCCATAGCTGAGCCTTTATAGGGCGGGCACTGGGCCTGCACTTCCTCTTGCCCGCGCCATCTTCAAGCTGTCCCTCCCTCCCTCCCTCCCTCCCTCCCATAGCTGAGCCTTTATAGGCCGGGCACTGGGCCTGCACTTCCTCTTGCCTGCGCCATCTTCAAGCTGTCCCTCCCTCGCTCCCTCCCATAGCTGAGCCTTTATAGGGCAGGCACTGGGCCTGCACTTCCTCTTGCCTGCGCCATCTTCAAGCTGTCCCTCCCTCGCTCCCTCCCATAGCTGAGCCTTTATAGGGCGGGCACTGGGCCTGCACTTCCTCTTGCCCGCGCCATCTTCAGGCTGTCCCTCCCTCCCTCCCTCCCATAGCTGAGCCTTTATAGGGCGGACACTGGGCCTGCACTTCCTCTTGCCCGCGCCATCTTCAGGCTGTCCCTCCCTCCCTCCCATAGCTGAGCCTTTATAGGGCGGGCACTGGGCCTGCACTTCCTCTTGCCCGCGCCATCTTCAAGCTGTCCCTCCCTCCCTCCCATAGCTGAGCCTTTATAGGGCAGGCACTGGGCCTGCACTTCCTCTTGCCCGCGCCATCTTCAAGCTGTCCCTCCATCCCTCCCATAGCTGAGTCTTTATAGGGCGGGCACTGGGCCTGCACTTCCTCTTGCCCGCGCCATCTTCAGGCTGTCCCTCCCTCCCATAGCTGAGCCTTTATAGGGCGGGCACTGGGCCTGCACTTCCTCTTGCCCGCGCCATCTTCAGGCTGTCCCTCCCTCCCTCCCTCCCATAGCTGAGCCTTTATAGGGCAGGCACTGGGCCTGCACTTCCTCTTGCCCGCGCCATCTTCAAGCTGTCCCTCCCTCCTTCCCATAGCTGAGCCTTTATAGGGCGGGCACTGGGCCTGCACTTCCTCTTGCCCGCGCCATCTTCAAGCTGTCCCTCCCTCCCTCCCATAGCTGAGCCTTTATAGGGCGGGCACTGGGCCTGCACTTCCTCTTGCCCGCGCCATCTTCAAGCTGTCCCTCCCTCCCTCCCATAGCTGAGCCTTTATAGGGCGGGCACTGGGCCTGCACTTCCTCTTGCCTGCGCCATCTTCAAGCTGTCCCTCCCTCCCTCCCATAGCTGAGCCTTTATAGGGCAGGCACTGGGCCTGCACTTCCTCTTGCCCGCGCCATCTTCAGGCTGTCCCTCCCTCCCATAGCTGAGCCTTTATAGGGCGGGCACTGGGCCTGCACTTCCTCTTGCCCGCGCCATCTTAAAGCTGTCCCTCCCTCCCTCCCTCCCATAGCTGAGCCTTTATAGGGCGGGCACTGGGCCTGCACTTCCTCTTGCCCGCGCCATCTTCAAGCTGTCCCTCCCTCCCTCCCATAGCTGAGCCTTTATAGGGCGGACACTGGGCCTGCACTTCCTCTTGCCTGCGCCATCTTCAGGCTGTCCCTCCCTCCCTCCCTCCCATAGCTGAGCCTTTATAGGGCGGGCACTGGGCCTGCACTTCCTCTTGCCTGCGCCATCTTCAAGCTGTCCCTCCCTCCCTCCCATAGCTGAGCCTTTATAGGGCAGGCACTGGGCCTGCACTTCCTCTTGCCCGCGCCATCTTCAGGCTGTCCCTCCCTCCCATAGCTGAGCCTTTATAGGGCGGGCACTGGGCCTGCACTTCCTCTTGCCCGCGCCATCTTAAAGCTGTCCCTCCCTCCCTCCCTCCCATAGCTGAGCCTTTATAGGGCGGGCACTGGGCCTGCACTTCCTCTTGCCCGCGCCATCTTCAAGCTGTCCCTCCCTCCCTCCCATAGCTGAGCCTTTATAGGGCGGACACTGGGCCTGCACTTCCTCTTGCCTGCGCCATCTTCAGGCTGTCCCTCCCTCCCTCCCTCCCATAGCTGAGCCTTTATAGGGCGGGCACTGGGCCTGCACTTCCTCTTGCCCGCGCCATCTTCAAGCTGTCCCTCCCTCCCTCCCATAGCTGAGCCTTTATAGGGCAGGCACTGGGCCTGCACTTCCTCTTGCCCGCGCCATCTTCAGGCTGTCCCTCCCTCCCTCCCTACTGTTACTTGGTTTTGTTTTTTGATGTTTTCGGTTTTCAGTGATCATCTCAAGTCACAGCTGAAGGAAAATGAGAATTGATGTGGAATTTGCCCGGAAGTCGAAGTGCTGATTCGGGAGTCAGGGAACATCCAACATCCCGGGGCAATTCAGGGAAAATCGGCACAAATTGGAAAAATTCGGGTAGCACGTCAGGAAAAACGCGAATCGGGCCCTTAGTAAATGACCCCCATTATCCGGGAGTTTTTGAACTTTTTTCCTTTTATGATATTACTAAATAATTTTCCTCATAATAATAAATGTTATATATTATATTAGTATTTTGTTATGAATTATTAGATTCCATTTTGTGTTTATCAGTCATATGTTTTCCAACACTATCTCCAAGCCACGTCTAAAGTGGGCTATGGGACCCCCAATGTCCTATCAGTGGCCACAGCGGGTCATGTGACCCCCAGCACTTGTGGCCTGGAAACAGACGACTGCTATAACGTGGGACCCGGGTGCAGGGGCAGGGGTATATTTTTTGCTCCCCCTTACCCCGACCTGTGTGGGGTTTTCTATGACTCCTGGAAAACCCCTCTAACGTTGCTCAATGTCACACTTTCAGGTTTCCGTACGCATGACTTCAGTTACTTGGCAAATAAGGCACAAAATGCTTCTTGTACATGACAGAGCCAGGAATCACACGAGTTTACATAGCAGTTAAGTCTTTCTGTTGTATGTGCATACACAGAGCGGACGGATTGTTTGCACATGTAGATGTTTCTCCTCCAGCGCCAGCAATTTATCACATTGTGACTTTTTCTAAAGCCCCAAATTGTTTGTGCGAATCCTCACATCCAGCAGATTTCATATTCATTGACACATTTTGCCATTTAATTGCCTTCACGTGACGAGCTCTGCTAATTTTCCTGCTTATGTTATGTGTTAAAGGGGTTTTCCCACTAAACAAATTAACCCCTATCCATAAGACAAGGTCTAACTTGCTGATCGGTGGGGGTCTCAGTGATGAGAGCCAATATATCACTAGAATGAGGGGTTACAATGGGGTCCACTCGGACCCCTCGTCACTCCCTGAGAGGAGCCTAACTTGTTTAGTGGGAAAACCCCTTTAAGAGTTATCAAAGTATATCCACAGCAATATTGCAACATTACTGAGTCATTCATGTCATATTTCTATATGATGTCAATTATTCACATCTAACAAGACAAAAGCAAATACATGTAATAAATCATGATTGGACTTATTTGGCAAATAAAAAGATTTGATCCTGGTGTGAATGGAACCGGTCCTATCAGGGAGGTCATGGAACCACTGTGTGACCTCCTGGAGAGCTTTACAACATGTCCTGATGGGGGCAGTATAAATAGTAGCTGCCTTTCTGGAAGCCTAGGTCCAGGTCCTCCAGGAGGACACGGCCCCCCCAGGCCTAGTCACAGCTCCAGAGTGGAGGTGACTTTTTGAGAGCCTCCTGATCTTGAGAGAATTTTTTGTGAGCGGGTGGTCGGCCAAGCTGGAAGGGTTCCAGGAGGTCGGTCATGGCTTCCACAGCCTCCAGGTCTCCAGAAAATTCATATTTGCATTGAATCAAATTTTACAAGACATTTGGATCAAATTCCACTTTGTCAAATTCAGCTTCGTCATCTCTGATTATAACCGTGTTATAAATGATGTCAGTCCCCCGGCTACACCAATGTGACACATTACAGAAAATACAGGGATCATACTGAGCTTTCCTAGGCTCCGGAGCTATCATATATTTATATTCAGTCATATGTAATAACATAGTGGGGGGTAAACCATGTGAGTTCTGCCATCTCTGACAATATCATGTGCCTTGTAACCCAGCGCTGCAGTCAGTGTTTGGGTGCCACGCGTTTCCATGTCACTGTCATAAGCTCATAAGTGTGAAATGTGATCGACCCTCATGTACTGTATAGTAAGTCACAATCATGTGTCTGTTTTTAGCTTTTACTCCAGTGATAAACAGACATATTCCCTTTCTCATGGTTCTAAATATACGTCTGCTGTAAGAGAAATGTATCAAGATGACAGGACCGGGGGTAAACGGCTGTCAGACTCTTCTACTCTCTAGTCTACAAATGGGAATGTTTTCTCCATGTTTGAGGGTTATTTTTTCTTTTGATTTGTTAGAAGGTTCACCCAAAAATAAGATGTGTATCACACAAATGTGGAACTCAAAGTCCTGGATGCTGAGCGAGGAAGCTTCCGGCCACGAGAAGTCGGACCGGCGACCCAGGATGGTGGACGTGCAAGGATATGTATCGATATGTATCACACAAATGTGGAACTCAAAGTCCTGGATGCTGAGCGAGGAAGCTTCCGGCCACGAGAAGTCGGACCGGCGACCCAGGATGGTGGACGTGCAAGGATATGTATCGATATGTATCACACAAATGTGGAACTCAAAGTCCTGGATGCTGAGTGAGGAAGCTTCCGGCCACGAGAAGTCGGACCGGCGACCCAGGATGGTGGACGTGCAAGGATATGTATCGATATGTATCACACAAATGTGGAACTCAAAGTCCTGGATGCTGAGCGAGGAAGCTTCCGGCCACGAGAAGTCCGACCGGCGACCCAGGATGGTGGACGTGCAAGGATATGTATCGATATGTATCACACAAATGTGGAACTCAAAGTCCTGGATGCTGAGCGAGGAAGCTTCCGGCCACGAGAAGTCGGACCGGCGACCCAGGATGGTGGACGTGCAAGGATATGTATCGATATGTATCACACAAATGTGGAACTCAAAGTCCTGGATGCTGAGCGAGGAAGCTTCTGGCCACGACAAGTCGGACCGGCGACCCAGGATGGTGGACGTGCAAGGATATGTATCGATATGTATCACACAAATGTGGAACTCAAAGTCCTGGATGCTGAGCGAGGAAGCTTCCGGCCACGAGAAGTCGGACCGGCGACCCAGGATGGTGGACGTGCAAGGATATGTATCAATATGTATCACACAAATGGGGAACTCTTGTACGTTTTGGTGCTGCATCCAACAAACGTTGGAAGATTTCGTTTGTTGAGAAATTCGATAAATTATTAGCTTCACAACGCGTTTCGGCTCTGGATCGGAGCCTCTGTCAGGTGCAATTACTGTGACTAAGTATCACACACACACTCACACACACACATATATATATATATATAGATAGATAATGGAAGAAGTGGGCAGAACTCTAAGGTTCATATAAGAAGTTGGTGATCTTTATTGAAACAAGTGGCAACGTTTTGGTGTTGAACACTGAAACGTCATCTATCTACGTAAGGACCAAGCCAGGACCTTTGGGGGCGCTGCACCCCTCCTTCTGAGGGTTTTTTTAAACTGTGCTGACTTGTATTCTACTACACATATATATATATCATACTAAGCCACTGTAATAGCACCTGCTCCTGTCCAGAGCCGAAACGCGTTGTGAACCAAATAATTTATCTAATTTCTCAATTAACTAATTACAACTTTGTTGGACGCAGCTCCAAAATGTACGAGAGTTCCCCATTTGTGTGATAAATATCATTGCACACCCGCCATCTTGGGTGGCGGTCCCATATCTCAGGGACAGCAGCTTCCTCGCTCATCATCCAGGACAGATCGTAGTCCGATATGCTTATACTCCATCTACATAAGGTGAAAGTCACAAAAACTGAAATGCAAAATGTAAAAACACTTGTAAATGCATTCTCTGACCCCAAGGGATTATCCAGCACACCGTCTGTTCTTGCAGTTTTATTAAAACATACATCTCAGCATAATATAACATATAATATAATCTCAGCATACCGATAGTGACAGGGTAAGCAGATTACTCAAATAACATACCAGAAGATGATTTAAAAAGTTTTTTTTTTTTAGACTCCTGTCAGAATATGTGAACGGAGCCAATATTTAGTCAGCAGAGATGAGGGTCAGAATGTGATTTGGTCATTGCTTCCTTTGCCAGACGGAGCTGTTTGCAAACAGGATGTGGTGAACCGTGTAGGAATGACTGCTACGCCCTTCATGCATTGGGAACGAAGTTGACACATAACGTGTGTGTATAACGCATCTTATTCTACACTTACAACCACCGGCTCTGTCTTTACTTCACATTTATTGAATAGACAATCTTGAAGGCAATCAATCGCTCTACAAGCCGCGGCCATTGATGTGACTATCTTTTAATTGGCAGTTTTAAGAAGTTAAAAACTTCCAGTTTTTGTGTTATTCTTTTTAATTTATTGATTTGTCTTATCCGTACAAATCTTTACATTTTTCTGCCACTGAATTGAATCTGAATTGTTTTCTGATTCACTTCAGATAAATCTTTAGAACTGGTGCCTGGTGATTCTGCTGCTGTTTGGGCTAGGGTTAGTGTTGCTGCTAGGAGTAGTGTTAGGGCTAGGGTTAGTGTTGCTGCTAGGAGTAGTGTTAGGGCTAGGGTTAGTATTGCGGTTAGGAGTAGCGTTAGGGCTGGGGTTAGTGTTGCGGT
The DNA here is from genome assembly GCF_040894005.1 of Engystomops pustulosus. Lineage (NCBI taxonomy): Eukaryota > Metazoa > Chordata > Amphibia > Anura > Leptodactylidae > Engystomops > Engystomops pustulosus. Next base: position 79,736,844 of record NC_092421.1, read on the forward strand.
TAGGAGTAGCGTTAGGGCTAGTGTTAGTGTTGCGCATAGGAATAGCAGTAGGGCTAGTGTTGCAGTTAGGAGTAGTGTTAGGGCTAGGGTTAGTATTGCGGTTAGGAGTAGTGTTAAGGCTAGGGTTAGTGTTGCAGTTAGGAGTAGCGTTAGGGCTGGGGTTAGTGTTGCAGTTAGGAGTAGCGTTAGGGCTGGGGTTAGTGTTGCGGTTAGGAGTAGTGTTAGGGCTAGGGTTAGTGTTGCTGTTAGGAGTAGTGTTAGGGCTAGGGTTAGTGTTGCGGTTAGGGGTAGTGTTAAGGCTAGGGTTAGTGTTGCAGTTAGGAGTAGCGTTAGGGCTAGGATTAGTGTTGCGGTTAGGAGTAGCGTTAGGGCTAGGGTTAGTGTTGCAGTTAGGAGTAGTGTTTGGGCTAGGGTTAGTGTTGCGGTTAGGAGTAGTGTTAGGGCTAGGGTTAGTGTTGCAGTTAGGAGTAGTGTTTGGGCTAGGGTTAGTGTTGCAGTTAGCAGTAGCGTTAGGGCTACGGTTAGTGTTGCGGTTAGGAATAGCAGTAGGGCTAGTGTTGCAGTTAGGAGTAGTGTTAGGGCTAGGGTTAGTATTGCGGTTAGGACTAGTGTTAAGGCTAGGGTTAGTGTTGCAGTTAGGAGTAGCGTTAGGGCTGGGGTTAGTGTTGCGGTTAGGAGTAGTGTTAAGGCTACGGTTAGTGTTGCAGTTAGGAGTAGCGTTAGGGCTAGGATTAGTGTTGCGGTTAGGAGTAGCGTTAGGGCTAGGGTTAGTGTTGCAGTTAGGAGTAGTGTTTGGGCTAGGATTAGTGTTGCGGTTAGGAGTAGCGTTAGGGCTAGACTGCATGCATATAACAACTATAGCCACCCACCATACCCCCCTTTCCAGAGTAACCACAGACACGGAAATATCTTTAAAACATGTGGAGTGACAACAGGGAGTCGGCCACAGCTTTATTAAAATACTTTAACCATTTAAACACCTACTCATAGAGTAGTAACTTCTTTTTTAACTTTTAACAAAAAGGAACATAATTAACGGGGCACCTGAAATGCCAGCCTCGTTAGAGGGCATGTAGGTCCTCACCCCCTTCTGTACAACCGCCAGCTGTGACTTAAAATTACATGATGTATATAAGACCGCATATGTGTGAATAACAAATTTTTTTTTTTTTTTTTTTTTTTTTTTTTTTTATACAGCAAGTATACAACAATTCAAAAACAATAAGGGAGGGAGGGAGGGGAAGGATTCCTGAAAGAGGGTGAGTGAGCGCTCTGACCCTCTTTTAAGCCCTAAGCTCAGCCCCCCAGGTGTGGCTAGCACTAGCCCTGCCCCCGGTCACGTAGCCCACGTACCCAGTAACCCACTCCTGCTGAAAAGGAGGGGGGGGGGGAGAGTTAACCCTTAGCTGCCCTCCCCACTGCCTGCAGTCCCTAGCCCAACGGCTATATGCCTACGGGCTAACAAGACTTAGTGTTGCAGTTAGGAGTAGTGTTTGGGCTGGGGTTAGTGTTGCAGTTAGGAGTAGCGTTAGGGCTGGGGTTAGTGTTGCGGTTAGGAGTAGCGTTAGGGCTAGGGTTAGGGTTAGTGTTGCGGTTAGGGGTAGTGTTAAGGCTACAGTTAGTGTTGCAGTTAGGAGTAGCGTTAGGGCTAGGATTAGTGTTGCGGTTAGGAGTAGCGTTAGGGCTAGGGTTAGTGTTGCAGTTAGGAGTAGTGTTTGGGCTAGGGTTAGTGTTGCAGTTAGGAGTAGCGTTAGGGCTAGGATTAGTGTTGCGGTTAGGAGTAGCGTTAGGGCTAGGCTTAGTGTTGCAGTTAGGAGTAGTGTTTGGGCTGGGGTTAGTGTTGCAGTTAGTAGTAGCGTTAGGGCTGGGGTTAGTGTTGCGGTTAGGAGTAGCGTTAGGGCTGGGGTTAGTGTTGCGGTTAGGTGTAGTGTTAAGGCTAGGGTTAGTGTTGCAGTTAGGAGTAGCGTTAGGGCTAGGGTTAGTGTTGCGGTTAGGAGTAGCGTTAGGGCTAGGGTTAGTGTTGTGATTATGAGTAGTGTTAAGGCTAGGGTTAGTGTTGCGGTTAGGAGTAGCGTTAGGGCTGGGGTTAGTGTTGCGGTTAGGGGTAGTGTTAAGGCTAGGGTTAGTGTTGCAGTTAGGAGTAGCGTTAGGGCTAGGATTAGTGTTGCGGTTAGGAGTAGTGTTAGGGCTGGGGTTAGTGTTGCGGTTAGGAGTAGTGTTAGGGCTGGGGTTAGTATTGCGCTTAGGAGTAGAGTTAGAACTAGGGTTAGTGTTGCGGTTAGGAATAGCAGTAGGGCTAGTGTTGCGGTTAGGAGTAGTGTTTGGGCTAGGGTTAGTATAGCGGTTAGGAGTAGTGTTAAGGCTAGGGTTAGTGTTGCAGTTAGGAGTAGCGTTAGGGCTGGGGTTAGTGTTGCGGTTAGGAGCAGCGTTAGGGCTAGGGTTAGTATTGCGGTTAGGAGTAGCGTTAGGGCTGGGGTTAGTGTTGCGGTTAGGAGTAGCGTTAGGGCTAGTGTTAGTGTTGCGCTTAGGAATAGCAGTAGGGCTAGTGTTGCAGTTAGGAGTAGTGTTAGGGCTAGGGTTAGTATTGCGGTTAGGAGTAGTGTTAAGGCTAGGGTTAGTGTTGCAGTTAGGAGTAGCGTTAGGGCTGGGGTTAGTGTTGCAGTTAGGAGTAGCGTTAGGGCTGGGGTTAGTGTTGCGGTTAGGAGTAGTGTTAGGGCTAGGGTTAGTGTTGCTGTTAGGAGTAGTGTTAGGGCTAGGGTTAGTGTTGCGGTTAGGGGTAGTGTTAAGGCTAGAGTTAGTGTTGCAGTTAGGAGTAGCGTTAGGGCTAGGATTAGTGTTGCGGTTAGGAGTAGCGTTAGGGCTAGGGTTAGTGTTGTGGTTAGGAGTAGTGTTAAGGCTAGGGTTAGTGTTGCAGTTAGCAGTAGCGTTAGGGCTACGGTTAGTGTTGCGGTTAGGAGTAGCGTTAGGGCTAGGATTAGTGTTGCGGTTAGGAGTAGCGTTAGGGCTAGGGTTAGTGTTGCAGTTAGGAGTAGTGTTTGGGCTAGGGTTAGTGTTGCAGTTAGGAGTAGCGTTAGGGCTAGGATTAGTGTTGCGGTTAGGAGTAGCGTTAGGGCTAGGCTTAGTGTTGCAGTTAGGAGTAGTGTTTGGGCTGGGGTTAGTGTTGCAGTTAGGAGTAGCGTTAGGGCTGGGGTTAGTGTTGCGGTTAGGAGTAGCGTTAGGGCTAGGGTTAGGGTTAGTGTTGCGGTTAGGGGTAGTGTTAAGGCTACGGTTAGTGTTGCAGTTAGGAGTAGCGTTAGGGCTAGGATTAGTGTTGCGGTTAGGAGTAGCGTTAGGGCTAGGGTTAGTGTTGCAGTTAGGAGTAGTGTTTGGGCTAGGGTTAGTGTTGCAGTTAGGAGTAGCGTTAGGGCTAGGATTAGTGTTGCGGTTAGGAGTAGCGTTAGGGCTAGGCTTAGTGTTGCAGTTAGGAGTAGTGTTTGGGCTGGGGTTAGTGTTGCAGTTAGGAGTAGCGTTAGGGCTGGGGTTAGTGTTGCGGTTAGGAGTAGCGTTAGGGCTGGGGTTAGTGTTGCGGTTAGGTGTAGTGTTAAGGCTAGGGTTAGTGTTGCAGTTAGGAGTAGCGTTAGGGCTAGGATTAGTGTTGCGGTTAGGAGTAGTGTTAGGGCTGGGGTTAGTGTTGCAGTTAGGAGTAGCGTTAGGGCTAGGATTAGTGTTGCAGTTAGGGGTAGTGTTAAGGCTAGGGTTAGTGTTGCAGTTAGGAGTAGCGTTAGGGCTAGGGTTAGTGTTGCGGTTAGGAGTAGCGTTAGGGCTAGGGTTAGTGTTGTGATTAGGAGTAGTGTTAAGGCTAGGGTTAGTGTTGCAGTTAGGAGTAGCGTTAGGGCTAGGGTTAGTGTTGCGGTTAGGAGTAGTGTTTGGGCTAGGGTTAGTGTTGCGGTTAGGAGTAGCGTTAGGGCTGGGGTTAGTGTTGCGGTTAGGGGTAGTGTTAAGGCTAGGGTTAGTGTTGCAGTTAGGAGTAGCGTTAGGGCTAGGATTAGTGTTGCGGTTAGGAGTAGTGTTAGGGCTGGGGTTAGTGTTGCGGTTAGGAGTAGTGTTAGGGCTGGGGTTAGTATTGCGCTTAGGAGTAGAGTTAGAACTAGGGTTAGTGTTGCGGTTAGGAATAGCAGTAGGGCTAGTGTTGCGGTTAGGAGTAGTGTTAGGGCTAGGGTTAGTATAGCGGTTAGGAGTAGTGTTAAGGCTAGGGTTAGTGTTGCAGTTAGGAGTAGCGTTAGGGCTGGGGTTAGTGTTGCGGTTAGGAGTAGCGTTAGGGCTAGGGTTAGTGTTGCGGTTAGGAATAGCAGTACGGCTAGTGTTGCAGTTAGGAGTAGTGTTAAGGCTAGGGTTAGTATTGCGGTTAGGAGTAGTGTTAAGGCTAGGGTTAGTATTGCGGTTAGGAGTAGTGTTAAGGCTAGGGTTAGTATTGCGGTTAGGAGTAGTGTTAAGGCTAGGGTTAGTGTTGCAGTTAGGAGTAGCGTTAGGGCTGGGGTTAGTGTTGCGGTTAGGAGTAGCGTTAAGGCTAGGGTTAGTGTTGCAGTTAGGAGTAGCGTTAGGGCTGGGGTTAGTGTTGCGGTTAGGAGTAGCGTTAGGGCTAGGGTTAGTGTTGCGGTTAGGAGTAGCGTTAGGGCTGGGGTTAGTGTTGCGGTTAGGAGTAGCGTTAGGGCTAGGGTTAGTATTGCGGTTAGGAGTAGTGTTAAGGCTTGGGTTAGTGTTGCGGTTAGGAGTAGTGTTAGGGCTAGGGTTAGTGTTGCGGTTAGGAGTAGCGTTTGGGCTAGAGTTAGTGTTGCGGTTAGGAGTAGCGTTTGGGCTAGGGTTAGTGTTGCAGTTAGGAGTAGTGTTAGGGCTAGGGTTAGTGTTTCAGTTAGAAGTAGCTTTAGGGCTAGGGTTAGTATTGCGCTTAGGAGTAGCGTTAGGGCTAGGGTTAGTGTTGCGGTTAGGAGTAGTGTTAGGGCTAGGGTTAGTATTGTGCTAAGGAGTAGCGTTAGGGCTAGGGTTAGTGTTGCGGTTAGGAATAGCAGTAGGGCTATTGTTGTGTTTAGGAGTCGCGTTAGGGCTAGGGTTAGTGTTGCGGTTAGGAGTAGTGTTTGGGCTAGGGTTAGTATTGCGGTTAGGAATAGTGTTTGGGCTAGGGTTAGTGTTGCAGTTAGGAGTAGCGTTAGGGCTAGGCTTAGTGTTGCAGTTAGGAGTAGTGTTTGGGCTAGGGTTAGTATTGCGGTTAGGAGTAGTGTTTGGGCTAGGGTTAGTGTTGCAGTTAGGAGTAGCGCTAGGGTTATTGTTGCAGTTAGGAGTAGTGTTTGGGCTAGGGTTAGTATTGCGCTTAGGAGTAGCGTTAGGGCTAGGGTTAGTATTGCGGTTAGGAGTAGCGTTAGGGCTAGGGTTAGTGTTGCGGTTAGGAGGAGTGTTAGGGCTAGGATTAGTATTGCAGTTAGGAGTAGTGTTTGGGCTAGGGTTAGTATTGCGGTTAGGAGTAGTGTTTGGGCTAGGGTTAGTGTTGCGGTTAGGAGTAGTGTTAGGGCTAGGGTTAGTATTGCGGTTAGGAGTAACGTTAGGGCTAGGGTTAGTGTTGCGGTTAGGAGGAGTGTTAGGGCTAGGGTTAGTGTTGCGGTTAGGAGGAGTGTTAGGGCTAGGGTTAGTGTTGCGGTTAGGGCTGGGGTTAGTGTTGCAGTTAGGAGTAGTGTTAGGGCTAGGGTTAGTGTTGCGGTTAGGACTAGTGTTAGGGCTAGGGTTAGTGTTGCAGTTAGGAGTAGTGTTTGGGCTAGGGTTAGTGTTGCGGTTAGGAGTAGCGTTAGGGCTAGGGTTAGTGTTGCGGTTAGGAGTAGTGTTAGGGCTAGGGTTAGTATTGCGCTTAGGAGTAGCGTTAGGGCTAGGTTTAGTGTTGCGGTTAGGAATAGCAGTAGGGCTAGTGTTAGTATTGCGGTTAGGAGTAGCGTTAGGGCTAGGGTTAGTGTTGCAGTTAGGAGTAGCTTTAGGGCTAGGGTTAGTGTTGCAGTTAGGAGTAGTGTTTGGGCTAGGGTTAGTATTGCGGTTAGGAGTAGTGATTGGGCTAGGGTTAGTGTTGCGGTTAGGAGTAGTGATTGGGCTAGGGTTAGTGTTGCGGTTAGGAGTAGTGTTTGGGCTAGGGTTAGTGTTGCGTTTAGGAGTAGCGTTAGGGCTAGGGTTAGTGTTGCGGTTAGGAGTAGTGTTGGGGCTAGGGTTAGTGTTGCAGTTAGGAGTAGCGTTAGGGCTAGGGTTAGTGTTGCGGTTAGGAGTAGCGTTAGGGCTAGGGTTAGTGTTGCGGTTAGGAGTAGTGTTAGGGCTAGGGTTAGTATTGCGCTTAGGAGTAGCGTTAGGGCTAGGTTTAGTGTTGCGGTTAGGAATAGCAGTAGGGCTAGTGTTAGTATTGCGGTTAGGAGTAGCGTTAGGGCTAGGGTTAGTGTTGCAGTTAGGAGTAGCTTTAGGGCTAGGGTTAGTGTTGCAGTTAGGAGTAGTGTTTGGGCTAGGGTTAGTATTGCGGTTAGGAGTAGTGATTGGGCTAGGGTTAGTGTTGCGGTTAGGAGTAGTGATTGGGCTAGGGTTAGTGTTGCGGTTAGGAGTAGTGTTTGGGCTAGGGTTAGTGTTGCGTTTAGGAGTAGCGTTAGGGCTAGTGTTGCGGTTAGGAGTAGTGTTGGGGCTAGGGTTAGTGTTGCAGTTAGGAGTAGCGTTAGGGCTAGGGTTAGTGTTGCGCTTAGGAGTAGTGTTAGGCCTAGGGTTAGTATTGCGCTTAGGAGTAGCGTTTGGGCTAGGGTTAGTGTTGCGGTTAGGAGTAGTGTTAGGGCTAGGGTAAGTATTGCGCTTAGGAGTAGCGTTAGGGCTAGGGTTATTGTTGCGGTTAGGAATAGCAGTAGGGCTTGTGTTGCGGTTAGGAGTCGCGTTAGGGCTAGGGTTAGTGTTGCAGTTAGGAGTAGCGTTAGGGCTAGGGTTCGTGTTGCAGTTAGGAGTAGTGTTAGGGCTAGGGTTAGTGTTGCAGTTAGGAGTAGCGTTAGGGCTAGGGTGAGTGTTGCAGTTAGAAGTAGTGTTTGGGCTAGGGTTAGTGTTGCAGTTAGGAGTAGTGTTTGGGCTAGGGTTAGTGTTGCAGTTAGGAGTAGCGTTAGGGCTAGGGTTAGTGTTGCAGTTAGGAGTAGTGTTTGGGCTAGGGTTAGTGTTGCTGCTAGGAGTAGTGTTAGGGCTAGGGTTAGTGTTGCGGTTAGGAGTAGCGTTAGGGCTAGGGTTAGTGTTGCGGTTAGGAGTAGCGTTAGGGCTAGGGTTAGTGTTGCGGTTAGGAGTAGCGTTTGGGCTAGGGTTAGTGTTGCAGTTAGGAGTAGCGTTAGGGCTAGGGTGAGTGTTGCAGTTAGAAGTAGTGTTTGGGCTAGGGTTAGTGTTGCGGTTAGGAGTAGCGTTAGGGCTAGGGTTAGTGTTGCGGTTAGGAGTAGCGTTAGGGCTAGGGTTAGTGTTGCGGTTAGGAGTAGCGTTAGGGCTAGGGTTAGTGTTGCCGTTAGGAGTAGCGTTAGGGCTAGGGTTAGTGTTGCGGTTAGGAGTAGTGTTAGGGCTAGGGTTAGTGTTGCGGTTAGGAGTAGTGTTTGGGCTAGGGTTACTGTTGCGGTTAGGAGTAGTGTTTGTTTGGGCTAGGGTTAGTGTTGCGGTTAGGAGTAGTGTTAGGGCTGGGGTTAGTGTTGCGGTTAGGAGTAGTGTTAGGGCTAGGATTAGTGTTGCGGTTAGGAGTAGTGTTAGGGCTAGGGTTAGTGTTGCAGTTAGGAGTAGTGTTTGGGCTAGGGTTAGTGTTGCAGTTACGAGTAGTGTTTGGGCAAGGGTTAGTGTTGCAGTTAGGAGTAGTGTTTGGGCTAGGGTTAGTGTTGCAGTTAGGAGTAGCGTTAGGGCTAGGGTTAGTGTTGCGGTTAGGAGTAACGTTAGGGCTAGTGTTAGTGTTGCAGTTAGTAGTAGTGTTTGGGCTAGGGTTAGTGTTGCGGTTAGGAGTAGTGTTAGGGCTGGGGTTAGTGTTGCGTTTAGGAGTAGTGTTAGGGCTAGGGTTAGTGTTGCGGTTAGGAGTAGTGTTAGGGCTGGGGTTAGTGTTGCGGTTAGGAGTAGTGTTAGGGCTAGGGTTAGTGTTGCGGTTAGGAGTAGCGTTAGGGCTAGGGTTAGTGTTGCGGTTAGGAGTAGTGTTAGGGCTAGGGTTAGTGTTGCGGTTAGGAGTAGTGTTTGGGCTAGGGTTAGTGTTGCGGTTAGGAGTAGTGTTTGTTTGGGCTAGGGTTAGTGTTGCGGTTAGGAGTAGTGTTAGGGCTGGGGTTAGTGTTGCGGTTAGGAGTAGTGTTAGGGCTAGGATTAGTGTTGCGGTTAGGAGTAGTGTTAGGGCTAGGGTTAGTGTTGCAGTTAGGAGTAGTGTTTGGGCTAGGGTTAGTGTTGCAGTTAGGAGTAGTGTTTGGGCTAGGGTTAGTGTTGCAGTTAGGAGTAGCGTTAGGGCTAGGGTTAGTGTTGCGGTTAGGAGTAGTGTTAGGGCTAGGGTTAGTGTTGCAGTTAGTAGTAGTGTTTGGGCTAGGGTTAGTGTTGCGGTTAGGAGTAGTGTTAGGGCTGGGGTTAGTGTTGCGGTTAGGAGTAGTGTTAGGGCTAGGATTAGTGTTGCGGTTAGGAGTAGTGTTAGGGCTAGGGTTAGTGTTGCAGTTAGGAGTAGTGTTTGGGCTAGGGTTAGTGTTGCAGTTACGAGTAGTGTTTGGGCTAGGGTTAGTGTTGCAGTTAGGAGTAGTGTTTGGGCTAGGGTTAGTGTTGCAGTTAGGAGTAGCGTTAGGGCTAGGGTTAGTGTTGCGGTTAGGAGTAACGTTAGGGCTGGGGTTAGTGTTGCAGTTAGTAGTAGTGTTTGGGCTAGGGTTAGTGTTGCGGTTAGGAGTAGTGATTGGGCTGGGGTTGACTTTTTTTTATTAAAAAAATTTGTCTTAGAGGACTACATATGGTTTTCTGCCATTCCCAGTACAATTGCTGCAATATCTCTTTTGTTCTACTGAATTAAATCTTAAGAAAAATTTGGCAAAGTTTCAGCGACTCCAATCTCAGATGATGTATGCCTGTGGACTATAGTAGCCACAACTCCCTAGTAAATACTACAAAAATAGAGAGACAAAGGGGGGAATTGTATCTGATGGCTAAAAAATGAACAATTTGAAGTATAACATTGCGTTATATTGCGTTACATTGCGTTAGCGAAAAAATGTTTATTTGTATACTAGCAATTTCACACTGGACAAACATTTAAAAACACTTAAAAAGCAGGGGTTTACCCCTGAGGAAGCCAGACGGTGGCAGAACGCGTGGGGAGCTGAGCCCCTATCCCCATCTATTGGACATGGTGATATTGTCTCATTCATATTATATGGACCGTTAACTGATTTAGTGCTGCATTTTTTTGAACTGAGAGCATAGAATTTTTTATATTCCCAGCGGACCACATACACTACATATGCTCATTGTACATTATACAGCACACTTTGGACACCAATAACAATAGGCACACCAGGGGATAGGTAGTGGTAGCATGCCCTGCAGACAACCCAAACAGGCCATGCGCAGATTTAGGCACATCATGTTTGTGCTTTTTAAGTGTTTTTAAATGTTTGTCCAGTGTGAAATTGCTAGTATACAAATAAACATTTTTTCGCTAACAATGTTATACTTCAAATTGTTCATTTTTTAGCCATCAGATACAATTCCCCCCTTTGTCTCTCTATTTTTGTCCAATCTCAGATGATTCGCTCATCACTAATCACTCTAACACCCAATAACACAGGTCCCCATATTTATTCATTGTGTATCTCCGGCCATTATAGGGGCATTACTCTGTGCTGCAGTATTTTTACAATATCATCTTTCTATTGCTCTGAAAGGATTGTACTTATACTTTGTGGTAACTATGTGACTATTTTGGCTATTTTGGATTTGTAGATAGGTTGGGTCCTATTCTTGCTTGGTTTTGCAGTGCGGTCGCTCAGCTCGCTATGTCTCCTCCGGCAAACAGCGCATGGCACAGGTCTGATTATAGAGACTTGTTTAACCTCTTTTTGCAGGTATTTGCATTACACTATATACTCTTTGTTCTCCCTTATCTTTAGTTGTGTTGGTGCAAAACTGTGTAAAATTTTCAAGAGCAATAAAACGCTTAGTGGGCATCTACCCCCAGGATGAAGGATTGTAAACCCAGCACACTGACATACTGGTGTGCACCCCCTCTGGCAGTATCTGCTCTGCTTTTAGTCTATTATGCCCTGGTTTTTTCAAAAAAAATGCTTTTAAAATTATGCAAATGAGCCTGAAGGGCTCTGGGCTGTTTAGGTTGTGTTAATGGAGCCTGGAGCCCCTCGGACTAATTTGCATAATTTTTAAAGACTTTTTGCTTAAAAACAAGTGCATAAGAGGCTTAAAGAAGAGTGAATGCTGCCAGAGGGGGCTCACACCAGTATGTCAGTGCTTGGTTTACAGTCCTTTATCCTGGTGGTAGATTTCCTTGGTGCAGATCACTGCAGAATTGTTGATGCTCCACGCTCCTCCCTCTCTCCTGTTAATCTTCTGCTTCCAAGCTCCCCTGTTACTGATGACACATGTTTAGCTTTTTCACTGCATTTAATGAGTAATAATTATCTGTCAAGCTCCGGTAATTGCCTGCTTACTCAAATATTCAAGTGGAACAATGTTATGAACTCTTATTTGTCACAAACATATGAGGAGCAGGATTTACATCTCTTAAAGTTCTATTTTTTTTTAGTAAAATTAAAGGGTTATATTAAAAGTTAACAATCACAATTTTCTTGCACAATGAAAGACATTGCGATTATTCTGGATACTACGTCACCTTCACACCATGTGGGCGTGCAGGGGGCATGAAGGGGAGGGCATGAGGGGGTCTACTACGGGGAGAGAAGAGGGGCCACAGAAAGAGGAGGATGAAGGACAGGAGGCCACAGTAAGAGGAGGATGGAGGACAGGAGGCCACAGTATGAGGGGGATGGAGGACAGGAGGCCACAGAAAGAGGAGGATGGAGGACAGGAGGCCACAGTATGAGGGGGATGGAGGACAGGAGGCCACAGAAAGAGGAGGATGGAGGACAGGAGGCCACAGTATGAGGGGGATGAAGGACAGGAGGCCACAGTAAGAGGAGGATGGAGGACAGGAGGCCACAGTAAGAGGAGTATAGAGGATAGGGGGCCACAGAAAGAAGAAGATGAAGGACAGGAGGCCACAATATCTGGAGGATGGAGGACAGGAGGCCACAGTAAGTTTTGGGCCGACAGACAATGCACTTACATGCACTAGGAAGAAGAAGGTGAACTCCGGGGACCTAAGCGAGGTAGCGACACATTCAGGATATCGGGCGCAGGATCTTAGTGACTCCCCGCACAGCGCATTATACACAGACAATGCACTTACATGCACCAGGAAGAAGAAGGTGAACTCCGGGGACCTGAGCGGGGAAGCGACACATGCAGGATATCGGGCTCACGATCTTAGTGACTCCCCGCACAGCGCATTATACACGGACAATGCACTTACATGCACCAGGAAGAAGAAGGTGAACTCCGGGGACCTGAGCGGGGAAACGACACATGCAGGATGTCGGGTGCAGGACCTTAGGGACTCCCCGCACAGCACATTATACACGGACAATGCACTTACATGCACCAGGAAGAAGAAGGTGAACTCCGGGGACCTGAGCGGGGAAGCGACACATGCAGGATATCGGGCGCAGGATCTTAGTGACTCCCCGCACAGCGCATTATACACGGACAATGCACTTACATGCACCAGGAAGAAGAAGGTGAACTCTGGGGACCTGAGCGGGGAAGCGACACATGCAGGATAACGGGCGCAGGATCTTAGTGACTCCCCGCACAGCGCATTATACACGGACAATGCACTTACATGCACCAGGAAGAAGAAGGTGAACTCTGGGGACCTGAGCGGGGAAGCGACACATGCAGGATGTCGGGTGCAGGATCTTAGTGACTCCCCGCACAGCGCATTATACACGGACAATGCACTTACATGCACCAGGAAGAAGAAGGTGAACTCTGGGGACCTGAGCGGGGAAGCGACACATGCAGGATATCGGGCTCACGATCTTAGTGACTCCCCGCACAGCGCATTATACACGGACAATGCACTTACATGCACCAGGAAGAAGAAGGTGAACTCTGGGGACTTGAGCGGGGAAGCGACACATGCAGGATGTCGGGTGCAGGATCTTAGGGACTCCCCGCACAGCGCATTATACACAGACAATGCACTTACATGCACCAGGAAGAAGAAGGTGAACTCTGGGGACCTGAGCGGGGAAGCGACACATGCAGGATGTGGGGTGCAGGATCTTAGGGACTCCCCGCACAGCGCATTATACACGGACAACGCACTTACATGCACCAGGAAGAACAAGGTGAACTCCAGGGACCTGAGCGGGGAAGCGACACATGCAGGATATCGGGCGCAGGATCTTAGGGACTCCCCGCACAGCGCATTATACACGGACAACGCACTTACATGCACCAGGAAGAAGAAGGAGAACTCTGGGGACCTGAGCGGGGAAGCGACACATGCAGGATATCGGGCGCAGGATCTTAGTGACTCCCCGCACAGCGCATTATACACGGACAATGCACTTACATGCACCAGGAAGAAGAAGGTGAACTCTGGGGACCTGAGCGGGGAAGCGACACATGCAGGATATCGGGGGCAGGATCTTAGTGACTCCCCGCACAGCGCATTATACACGGACAATGCACTTACATGCACCAGGAAGAAGAAGGTGAACTCCGGGGACCTGAAGGGGGAAGCGACACATGCAGGATATCGGGCGCAGGATCTTAGTGACTCCCCGCACAGCGCATTATACATGGACAATGCACTTACATGCACCAGGAAGAAGAAGGTGAACTCCGGGGACCTGAGCGGGGAAGCGACACATGCAGGATAACGGGCGCAGGATCTTAGTGACTCCCCGCACAGAGCATTATACACGGACAATGC